>NC_041393.1:20540756-20541334 GCF_002162155.2 Triticum dicoccoides | reverse complement strand
CGCCGCCGCCCCAGGCTGCCCCGCCCCCCTCCTCCACCGGCCACCTCCTCCACCGACCCTGCCCCAGGTGAGCTCTCCTCCTCTTTTTTTCCTTTTTTCTGTTTTTTTAGTTTTAGGTTTATGTTTAGTTTAGATTTAGATTTAGTTTTAGGTTTAGTTTTAGGTTTAGATTTAGTTTTTTCCTTTTTTTTCTGTTTTTTAGTTTTAGGTTTATGTTTAGTTTAGATTTAGTTTTAGTTTTAGTTTTAGTTTTAGTTTTAGGTTTAGTTTAGTTTTAGGAAAGAAGAAGAAGAAAAAAAGAGGAGAGGGGGAGAAGAAGAAGAGGAAAAAGGAAAGGAAGAAGAAGAGGAGGAGGAGGAGAAGAAAAAAGAAGAAGAGGAAGAAGAAGAAGAAAAAAGAGGAGATGAGGAGAAGAAGAAGAGGAAAAAGAAAAGGAGGAAGAAGAAGAAGAAGAAGAAGGAAAAAAAGGAAGAAAGGAAGAAAAGGAAGAAGAGGAAGAAGAAGAAAAGGAAAAAAAACCTGACCCGACCCGGCACCCCGACCCCGACCCGGCACCCCGACACGACACCCCGACCCCG
>NC_041393.1:20521292-20540666 GCF_002162155.2 Triticum dicoccoides | reverse complement strand
GATTTAGTTTTAGTTTTAGTTTTAGTTTTAGATTTAGGTTTAGTTTTAGGTTTAGGAAAGAAGAAGAAGAAAAAAAGAGGAGAGGAGGAGAAGAAGAAGAGGAAAAAGGAAAGGAAGAAGAAGAAGAGGAGGAGGAGAAGAAAAAAGAAGAAGAGGAAGAAGAAGAAGAAAAAAGAGGAGAGGAGGAGAAGAAGAAGAGGAAAAAGGAAAGAAGGAAGAAGAAGAAGAAGAAGAAGGAAAAAAAGGAAGAAAAGGAAGAAAAGGAAGAAGAGGAAGAAGAAGAAAAGGAAAAAAGAGAGAAAAAACCCGACCCGACATGGCACCCCGACCCCGAGACCCCGACACCCCGACCCCGACCCCGACACCGACCCCGACACCGATCCAGAGGCCGACGGGGTCATATATTTGTGAATTATTAGTTAGGTCATATATTTTTAGATTTTGTTATGAAAAACATCATATATAATTGTGTTGATCGGGTAGTTTTAAATGTGCAGTTGTTTCATCACTGCGAGGTTTGGTGTTCGACGACCTCGCCGTACGTTTGACGAGATGTGCCCCTTCGTTCGTGGGTGAGCAAAAATGACATGTCCTCCTCCTCCATTAATTATTTGATCTATTCCGATGAAACTTGATAGCTAGCTATATATGTGTCTTGAATCATCAGTATGCGTAACCAACATGTGTCTCCCATTCGAAAGCATCATAGTTATAAATATGCATGCATTTGCATATTTATAACCTTGATTCTTTCGAATTGTCCAACGCTATCCATGGACAGCCCGAGTATGTGTAGATTGGGTTCGTTTTCCCATATGCTTTGCTCCGGATCCGGCGCATAAATTTCATCAGTGCCTCCCCTGTTGTTCTCCGGGTACACATCCTCTCTATTTATTACAGAGACGTGTATCAGGAGAACAACGGTGAGGTGCTGCCGAAATTTTGCATCGGATCCGGAGTATAGCATGGGAAAATGAACCCAATCTACACATACTCGGGTGGGATTAGGACCTATCATTACCTATTAGAGTGTAGGTTGCATGGACATAATAAAATTGACAAAGTAGATCAACTGATGAATATATACATGGTGAATTATATATATAATTGTTGTGTGTCCAGTAGCTCTGAAAGTCAAGATGAGTGATCGTGCGTGGATGTATACCGGTCACACTGGTCAGAACAAATGGAGCACTGAATGGTTCACAAAAACCAAGGGGTTTGTGCAAGGCGCATTTGCAAATGGCCAGAGGAAAACTTGGTGCCCCTGTTTCCGATGCGGCAATTTGGAAAAGAGGACAGAGGCTGAAATGGGTAAACACCTGCAGAAGAATGGTTTTACGCCTGATTATACCATGTGGACATTTCATGGTGAGTCTACCCAACGTGACCGAGCTGAGGTGGATCGTCGTCGCACCGACGAGCATGGTACCGGGATGGAAAACATGGTGCAAGACTATGATGATGCTCGGGATTCGGACGAGGAGATGGAGGAATCTGCAAAGGCCTTCAATGAAATGTTAGAGTATTCAAAACGTCCGCTCCACGAGCACACTGAGCTTTGTCAGTTGGATGCCATCTCACAAGTAATGGCTCTGAAGGCTCAGTTCAACTTGGGCAGAGAATGCTACGATGCAATTATGACACTATTTGGACGCTTTCTACCCAAAGGCCATGTAATGCCTGCAAACCTGTACCAGTCGGACAAAATCCTCCGTGCATTGAAGATGCCCTATGAGAAGCTACATGCCTGTGAGAAAGGATGTGCCTTATTTAGGCTTGACTATGCGGACTTGAACTATTGTCCCATTTGCAAGTCTTCCAGGTATATTGTGGTAGACAACGGTATGGGTGAGAAGACACAGACCAAAATCCCCGTTAGTGTTCTTCGGTATATGCCAATCGTACCAAGACTTCAACGTCTTTTCATGGTCGAAGAGACGGCTAGACAGATGACATGGCACAAAACAGGCAAAAGAACCGAACTAGATGCAGATGGGAATCTGATGATGGTACACACATCGGATGGTGTTGCGTGAAATCAACCAAAGCACCCATTTAGATGTTCCCGATGTCTATATTATAGCTCAACAGGCAACCCAAGTATTCTATCTACCATGGGCCTGCCAAACTAATCCAAATCTGAAAGGTTGGGATGTCATTTATGAAGTGCCGCCACGTGCTAGACTATCTCCCCCAAAGGAAGAGGATTATGAACCTCACATTAACCCAGACACATATGAAGGAGAATTCTTCCAAGAGACACGTCTTTCCAAAAAGCGTTTCAAGAACCGGTATACTTCACCCCAAAACATTGAAGTAGACAGCGACAGTGAATCCCACATCACCCCAGAGGAGGAACAAGAAGAGCCGGAACAAGAAGAGGTTACTACTGCGGATGACCTCTCAATGCTTGACCGATTACGTAAAGGTGGCCTTCCACATGTTGATGCCACTGAACCCTATGAGCCCGTCATTGATTATAGTGATGATGATGATTATGCATTTATTGATGATACTGATCGAGATTATTAGTAGTGTCAGGTATTCAATTTTTTTATGTTGTACTTGATGATGATATACTTAAGTGATATACATATTATTATTCATGTCGGTATTTTTTTTATGTTGTACTAATTTCGTTTACTCTTTGTCATGGCAGGTGTTGAAAGATGGAAGGGGAGCCGACTAAGGCCAAGGAAAAATGTGCCCAAATTGAAAGTGTGCCACACCATCAAGGTAGCTCCAGCTTATATCAGTTCAGGCGGAATTGGGTATGTGGTTTGCTTCATGATTAATGCAATTCATTCATCATGCTAGCTTGAGCCCTTTAATTAGTAATTTACTTTGTTTCTCTCTTTCAGGCATGCTACAATAAGACAGATAAGGTGCCAGAGGGGTACGACCTGTATGCCATGGCCCACACTGCCTCTTACAAGCAAGTCAAGGGGAAGGCGGGGAAAGGGGAGGAGTTTAACCTGAGCCAGATTCCCTACAATCCAGAGCAGGTGATGATATCTAGTGGCGGGAGGTCCCGTGGATCCATAGCCATTGATCCAGAGATTGCTCCTGAGACCACGTTGAGTTTAATTTGAATGGACGTTACTTGCTAGTCTTAACATTTGAGTGTCATCATGCTAACGAAACATTGGAAATGATCTTTGGTGCAGCGTAACTCGACACAAGCATCACACGATCCTTCTCCAGCTACTGGCACGAGCCAGCCCGCTCCCACACCTCCATGATCAAGGTAAGTTTCTCTAGTTTTTTGCTTAACAAATGCATAAAGACCTAGACTTAGCTTTATTTCCTCCAATATGCTTACCTTGATGACCTAGAGTTAGCTTCTTTTCCTCCAAAATGACTTAATAAGCTTACTGACCTCCAAAACCAGCCATTTTACCTAAGTTAGCTCTAAAACAATCTATACTTAGCTTTGTTTCCTCCAAATGACCTAAGTTAGTTATAATATGCTTAGTTAACTAGGTTTGCTCAATAATGACATGTACTTAGCTTATGTAAAAAACGGCATAATTAGCTTAGTTAGCTCATAAACGATCCATTTTACCTATGTTAGCTCTAAAATGATGCATTTTACCTAAGTTAGCTCATAAACGAGCCATTTCACCTAAGTTACCTCACAAATGATGGCGTGCTTCTTCTTCTAGTCTTCTTCTTCTAGTCACCTTTTCCTAACTTTCTTATTTGCCATTTTGCAGATTTCATTCACTTCTCGTAAGCTAGCTTGCTATGATGGAGTGCTTGTTTTTTATTTCATTTTCTTCTAGTATTCTTCTAGCTTGCTACGATGGAACTTGCTATCTTGATGAAACTTTGCATTGTAATATGTATGTGCAACTTCCTAATGGTTGCAACTTATGTGTATGTGCAACTTGCTATGTATGAATGGATGGAACTATATATGTATGTACGTGAAACTTATGTGCTGTTAAATAGCCCTGTGAAATATATCTATATATGTCATATATATTTGCTGTGAAAATTGTTGGATTAAAAAAATAGAAAAAAAGAGCCAATATGCAGGCTCGTTGCCGTCTGCCACCGACGGCAAAGGGCTCTTTGCCATCAGCAGCGGACGGCAAAGAGGCCACGTGGCAGGCAACTGTGCTTCCTGGGAGGCTGACCAATTTGGTCAGTTTGCCTACAGTGGCTGACGACAAAGAGAAAAAAAACTTTGCCTACAGCGGCGGACAGCAAAGGCCTACCGTGTAGTGACGTCGGCTGACATCATTCGGCGGATGGCAAAGGCCTGCCGTTAACCACCTAATGGAGTAACAGTGCATTTCTTGCCGTCTGCATTCTTTGCCGTCCGCTGCTGATGGCAAAGAGCCCTTTGCCGTTAGCCGCCCAAAGCAGACGGCAACGTAGCTCTTAGCCGTCCCGTGCTTTGCCGTCCCCTTTTGCCATCCACGGCGGACGGCAAAGACCTTTGCCGTCCGCCATCCATGCCTTTGTCGTCCGTCGTGGCAGATGGCAAAGTAGCTGATTCCTGTAGTGTCATGCCCAACACATGTGTCACACTTCCACATGTACCTTTTATTCGCCATTATATGCATCGATATGACTTAAGTTTTGGCCAAGCTGGGTTGCCTGGCTCCTGTGCTTACCCTACATTCCGGATTGTTCAACTAGGCGGTAAAGGGAGCACCTCTGCGATTGTTACTGCCGGGTCGGCCAGATGTGTACCTCAGACTCGGTGAAGCCGAAAGCTAGCGTTCTTAAGGGAATATTCGGTCGGTGAACTAAAAGACGATTTCCTACCTATTTATTCATCTGCCCCCAGATGCTTTTCTGCTTTTTTCGCAGTCCAGACATGCACTTTAGGGCATGCCTCCCAGGGAAAGGAACCCCTAACGGAACTATTCTGCCTGGAAGATGTTTCTTACTAACCATGTAATATAACATAACTAGTTGGGCACTTGTCTGATAAAGCACTAATGACCCTTACGCCTGGTCTCCATGCGTGCCCCGGTTCTTATATAACCGCGAGGGTATTCGGACACACTCCGTACTATCGGGTCCCGAGGTTGAAGCGAAAAGGTCTGCTATGACAAACGATCTACAATCCGGCTAGAAGGCATTTTACATGTCATCTTAAATTACACAGTCAACTTGACTGGGCATATTCCTCTTCAATGCCATCCAGCAGGCTGTCTAGTTTACAGTCCTACTAGGAATACTTTGCGGCCAATTCTACTTGGCCGTACACTAAGCTCACAGGGATCTCCTTCCCATCGGGCCCCACAGGTCCGACCTCGGCCATGTGGTTTGGGTCAGCCTTCGTGTACCGCGTCTTCACCATGGCCCAGGCCTCCCTGGCGCCTTGACGGCAGGCCGATAACTTCCATAAGAGGAAGCGCTGCCGCGCTCCCTGAAGCCTCTCTGCAAGTTCTCCAAGGACTTTGGGCAGGGAGACAGATGGCCACAATGCATGGGCGACGCCTTTCATCACCTGCCGAACTCGTTCGTGCAGTTGCAAGAGCTTGGGAAGAAGGTCACCCGTAGAACCAGGCATCTCCTCTGCAGGACAGCCTGTGAGCATACCTACAGACATAACTCTGTTAGACGACTTCCTCGCCGAACACTTTTTCAAAAGTTCGTTCAAGAACTCACTAAAAACGCCGCGTCGAAGCCGCTGATTCTCCTTAACGGAGTCAGATAGCTGGGCACGAACATCCTTTAGTTCCTCACCCAGCTGGGAGTTGGCATCTTGGAGATTATTTTTCTCCTGCCTCACCCTTGTAAGCACATTCTCGCCGGCCTTTAACCGGCACATGAGCTGTTGCTTGTCCGGATCTATCCCGGCGCCATCTGCAATATTATTGTCAGACTTATACACACGCCGCACTTCACAAATTACTTATCTTTTGAAGCATATATTACCAGAGGGGGTCTCTTTGGCTTCCCCTGCTACGGCTAGTGCGGCCTCAAGTTGGGCTTTGCACTCCTCCAGCTCCTGGGATAGTTGGGTATTCTTTTCTGTAAGATCCTGCACAACAAATGATCCTTAAATCAGTTATTCTAACTATTTCAAGTCTCGGGGGCTACTGGCATATATAACTGTCAAATCTTCTCACCTGTATGTCTTTTACACACTGCTCCATGGCTCTGGCTAGACCATTTTGAGCGGCACGGAGGAGCGCATCTCCCGAATTAAAGGCATCCAATGCCTCTGGGGAGAAACACGCGTCACGAAGAACTGTCCGGCGGCGCCTGTGATTCATGGCACTCTCCACCTCGGAATTGGTGGCAGATAACCTGTCGGCATCCTCTGTCGGAGGAACATCCGACGCACGCCCCGTGTTTGCCTCCGCTTCTGGACCTGGCTTTGGAGCGTGGAAAGCGGAGGACTGATTGGCAGCCTCTCCGGATACAGTCCGGCAAGCGCTCTTCTTCCTGAAAAGGCACGAGCGTTAGTATGCCTCCCAGAAATAATGCCGGGGAGTAAGGTGACGCGCCATACCATTGCGCCGGAGTTTCGATCCGGACCGCACTTATTTTTAGCCTGCTGGGCCGTGCTGCCCCTTGTTGGTCAGCCGCCGCGGGCTCGGCCTTCCGCCTCAAGGGCGCCCCCTGCGAAACACCATCAGTATACGGTGATCGAAAACACACATGGATGGGTCATTTTCAAAGTATCGGGACTTCGGTCTCAGTTACCTGTGAGGCGGGAAGTATTCCGGGGTAATCGGCCGTAATGGCGACCAAGGAATTATCGATGCTCAGTTGATGGAAAACCCCGTCAATCAGCTCCATCGATATGTCCGGATTCTCTTGGGAGGTCGGATCGAGGAACCATTCCAGATCCTCGGTTTGTGGAGGCGGGCTGTTTATATCCTTTACGGCCCGGCACAGTTCCTGTGCCAAAATCACAAAATGAGATACTTGACTATGGTAGTATGGATCGGATAGGCAAAAATGAACGTCCGCTTACCCAGCTCAGAGGATTGTTCATAGAAAATCCGCCCTGCGGATTGATGCAAAGGAATTCCTCCTCTTCTCCCTTGTACAATGCGGACAAGATCTTCGTCAGATCGGCGACCGATCCTGGCCCCTTACGGCCGTAGCGGGTGGCATCATCCTCCCTGTTGAAATCCCACATGGGGTGGCCTCTATACTGGAGCGGCCACACCCCCCGCATAATGCATATTTCCATGACGCCCATCATGGTCAGTCCGGAATGAGCTAACAACCTTATCCGGCTCATCAGGTAAATGACGTCCCTGTCGTTTTCCCTTTGAGGGCTCCGTGGACGCCAGCTTAGGCGTTTCTTCAAAGGAGCGTCATTGAACTCACGGAGGCCGACCCGAATAGGGTCCGGCAGGGGGACATCTTCTATATAAAACCATGCGGAAGGCCAGTCTTCGGACGCCTTCTTCGGGGTTCTGGACAGATATCCGGTCCCGGCGATGCGCCATAGTTCGGCTCCGCCCACTTGATATATCGACCCCTCTTGAGAACGGGGCACAAGACAGAACAGCTCATTTGCGCAGCTAGGGGGATAAATGTAAAATACACTGACTTTTCGCATTCGTTCAACACGTGGAAGACGGCCATTATTGGGCGTGGAAGCCAAGGAGCGCAATATTCACAGGAAGCCGGACGCTATTCAACAGGTACATAGGATTTGGAGAAGAACCCGCCTTGCAATGCCGAAGACAATCTACGCGCCGGACTCATCGCCATTGAAGCCTGGTTCGGGGGCTACTGAGGGAGTCCCGGATTAGGGGGTGTCCGGATAGCCGAACTATCACCTTTGGCCGGACTCCTGGATTATGAAGATACAAGATTGAAGACTTCGTCTCGTGTCCGGATGGGACTTTCCTTGGCGTGGAAGGCAAGCTTGGCGATACGGATATGTAGATCTCCTACCATTGTAACCGACTCTGTGTAACCCTAACCCTCTTCGGTGCCTATATAAACCGGTGGGTTTTAGTCCGTAGGACGAACAACAATCATACCATAGGCTAGCTTCTAGGGTTTAGCCGCTCTGATCTCGTGGTAGATCTACTCTTGTACTACCCATATCATCAATATCAATCAAGCAGGAGTAGGGTTTTACCTCCATCGAGAGGGCCCGAACCTGGGTAAAAACAACGTGTCCCTTGTCTCCTGTTACCATCCGCCTAGACGCACAGTTCGGGACCCCCTACCCGAGATCCGCCGGTTTTGACACCGACAAGGACCCCAAGTAGGATTCCTCCTACTTGGGGCGCCCCCTTGGCTGCCTCTCCTCCCACCAACCTATATATATGTGGGGAGCGGGGCGCCTACAACAAAGAACAACAACTGTTAGCCGTGTGCGGCACCCCCCTCCACAGTTACACCCCCGGTCATATTGTCGCGGTGCTTTGGCAAAGTCATGCGTGGATCACCATCACCATCACCACACCATCATGCTGACATAACTCATCTACTTCCTCGACACCTTGCTGGATCGAGAGGGCGAGAAACATCATCGAGCTGAACGTGTGTAGAACTCGGAGGTGCCGTACATTCGGCACTTTGATCGGTCGGAGCTAGAAGAAGTTCGACTACATGAACCGCGTTCTCAAACGCTTACGCTTTCGGTCTATGAGGGTACATGGACACACTCTCCCCCTCTCGTTGCTATGCATCTCCTAGATAGATCTAGCGTGAGCATAGGATTTTTTTTTGAAATTGCTTGCTACGTTCCCCAACACAGAGATCTATGCCGCGCTTCCTTTCTCCTCCAGCACCTTTAGGTTTCGTTCTTCTCTTTTCTTAGATACACATTAGGGCACCCGAGTTCACAAAGTTCATCGACGTTCATTAGAGTTTATCCAACTTGTGTATAGAACCCATAATTCAATCCAAATATGCTATGGGAGTAACGCGGTAGCGGTTTAGCCTTCATCCTGCATCTAGAATAGATCCCTTCTTTTTCAGAGTCAACATACAGCTTGCTAGTTCTTCCACTGTTGCGCTCTAGGTTTAGTAATTCACTCATCTTTTTTGAGTTCCCGTAGATCCGAAAACATAGCTGTGAATGGTGAAACCTGTTTATCCCATACTTAGCAAACTTCAGGAATCTTGGATCCATAGATAACTGACCCGCCCTTCACCTTTCGGGCGGCTTAACAATGAACTTGTAAACTGCTAGGAATTCTAAAAATTGCTTCTTTCAATTAACCCACCAAACTGTTGCGGGCGTATACTTTCATAACTTAACCCGCCATAATTTGCCAACTTGATAACCACCTGTCCCATGATAAGGGCGACTCACAATTTCTCAGTAGCTCTTCGTAATATGCAGCCTTTCAGTCATAGTCAGATCGTAGTTGAAATATCACGCAATCACTTTAGGCGACTCACCATTGTAACTTTTTGACCCGCATACCTTTATTCCTTGGTCATAGCTCTTTAACCTGGCCAATCGTGACTAAGACTCCCACTTCTTGCGACTAGGTTGCTTCCAGAGTCTCTGAGCTTATATTAAATGAGTATGTGGACATGGGGGTGTTGCCAGCCAAAGATGTTATTCACTAGCGGGTTCTCGGCCCTGAAACTTCTCCTCAACCCGGAGAGGGTGAAGTTGTTATTTTCTCGGATAACCTCCTCTGTGGATTTTCACCATCGGGTCAAAATTCTTCCGGGACGTTCTGCATTTTTACAATCTTCATCCTCAAGACATTGGTCCCATCTCCGTCTCCAACATATGCAACTTTCAAGTATTCTGCGAAGTATACCTCCAAGAAGAGCCCATTGTTGACCTATTCAAGGATTTCTTTTATATCAACCGCCAGACTGAGATGACAGATGGGCCTAGTCTCGAGCTTTGAGGTGTTTCCATTCAGAGGCGCAGAGATGTCAACTTCCCTTCAACCGCACTGCCTAGTCACTCCAAGGATTGGAATTACACTTGGTTCTATTGCAAGGATACTTCTCCAGCTGGTGAAAACCCCTTGCCAGGTTATCGCCCCTACCGGCTCAGTACTGGCACCGAACTTTCGGGTCATTTGACCACCACATAACGCGTCCAGTATGCCCCCATATTTTCAACGATAATGGCTTTAATAGCAAATGGATTAACTAGACTTGATCTGGTCCGCTGTTGGGTCGCCTGGAGAATTTTACCATTGAGCCGGCGCACCGGCTGAATGTGCCAATATACCGGTGATACAAAGGACCCTCAATGCTACAACCCAACGCGTATGACCGACAAAGAAATCAATGATACAGTTAAGACACTGCTTGGGGCGTTTGTAGAGAACTACAGTAAAGTGGGACTGAATCCTTTCTGCATTCTTAACCCGGCTCTTGCTGTAAGTATATTTGAACAAGCCTTCATATTTGCTTATATGTCTCTTATATTTTGTATATTTTAAGCCACTTCTCATGCATATATGCAGGCCAACTCTCCTTTCTAGAAGAAGAAGCTAACAATCGCCCCGCCGGCCAAGAAGCCCAAGGGAAAAACTTGTGTTACAAGCCAACGTAAGAAACAAAAGGTAGAAGAACTTCTTGAGCTGGATGAGTCAGAGGTAGAACTTGACTCCCTTGGTCTTCTTTTTATGCAACTTATTGATGTTGATTCCTCTCAGGACAAAGTGGAGACAAGCAATGCCAACGATGCAGAGGTACTTCCTATCTCCTCTGACTCAAAACCCTTGCCAAGAAAGCAAACACGGCGGGTCATCCGGAAAGTAAGATTTTCTCACCCTCTTGCTCATTTAGACTCCAACTTTCTTTAGAAGAAACAACAACATGAATCAAGGTGTCTAACCCGGAGCGGCAGCTCTGAAGAACTGGTGGCCGGGTTATCCCATATTCCGGCTCCTCGGAAGCATCATAGCCCAACTCTATCCTTTCAAAGGCTGGTCTCATGCATCAACCTCTTAATCCTTCTGACTCAAACTATCAGGGAACGCCTCCATCATCCGGCGAATCGACTGTGAACACAGCTTCATGTCTTCGTTGTTGCCCAGGGGTAAGTGTCTTCATTTGTTGATAATAAACTTGTTGTCATTTACTCATAAACTTTTTGTATTCTTGTCACAGAGCCAGGGCCAAGGCTGGCAAAAAGCAAAAGGTGGGTGGTTCTTCCAAGACCCCCGAAGCTTCTGAGCCGGATAAGCAGGTGCTGGAGACCCCTGAGGTCCTAATCCAAAATCCTGAAGACCCTGCTGTTCAACAAGATGATCCACCTCCTCAAACTGATGCAGCACCATCTGAGGCTATGGACACGGATGCTAACCCGATGGCTAGTCATGAGCCGCCAAATCCTAAGCCCATCTCTCCTGCCAAATTAGCTGATAAGAGCATAGCTGATGACAATGTTGATGAGGTTACTGTTACTGGGTCAGCTTTTAAGGTGCCCGAAGATTCCAGAGTACTAGCCAAGCATTCATCTAAGGAAGAAACAACTTCATTGGAGAAAGGCAAGGCTAAACTGGATTTGGAAAACTACTCCTCTTTTAGCGCAGGCGAGCTCCACGCCAGCTATTTAAGACGCCTTCATACAAGCTATGACATGGAGGCCGACTTAGTAAATTTGATGAAACAGAAATATGAGTTATGTGTTTAACCCCTTTCCGCCTAAACATATTTGCATACTTTTGTAGCCCCCAAGTCTTAAGTATAGGAAAAGACGTTGAGTATGCTTGAGAGTTTATGAAAACTTCCAAAGCGTAGCCCTCAAGGGTCGGCTTATCTTTATTAAGATGAGTCGGTCTTCATACTAACCAAGTTTAAAATAATTTTGCGTAGCCCCCAAGGGGTGGCTTATATTTAATAAGATGAGTCGGGTCTTCAAAAATAACCAAGTTTAAAAGAACCGCGCATAGCCCCCAAGGGTCGGCTTATCTTTAATAAGATGAGTCGGGTCTTCAAAAATATAATTTGAAATGACCTACATTATCCCCCAGGTGCCAAGTGTATTGCTTGCAATGTGCTTGGGACTTGAATGATGGTATGGAGATAAACTTGACCTGTACTGGACAACCAATATGGCTTGAAGTCCTTCTTGCAGTAAGCTTTAAGTCTGAAAGAGTCAGAGCTGGGAGACTTGAGACAAAATGTGGAAGTTCAACAAGCAGAAACCACCAAAGCATAGCTGAAGTTTGAACATGCTGTGCAAGACAATGAAAAACTCAAGGCCGACTTTGATGCCAAGAGAGCCACCTAGGACATTGAAAGAGCGTCACTTTCAAAAAGAGAAGATATGCTGAAAAGCAACTTAAGCTGGTTGCTGAAGAACCTGCCGGCTTAAGACAACACACATCGCAAATGACAGCTGCCATCTTTGGTAAGTTGATGCTTATACTCAACTGAAACAATTCATAAACCATTGAAAGCGTTTTAACGCGCCTGGCGACTCAAAATACTTGATTGCTAATCCAACTATCTTTATGTTGCAATTGTATGACAAGTGCCATGAGTGCCATCCTTGGCCAAAATATGTTGTTGAAACTTAAAGCTGTGTACTCATTATCGGAGCAACTTTATGCTTGGAGCCTACGAACCCTGTTGGCTATAGGATGCTGGAAGAAACCTCCAACATCCATCAAGATTGTGCTGGAATATCTGTCAACTATACCATCACAACTTGAAGAAATAAAGTTATCAGCCGCCCGCGCAGGAGCCCTTACCACTTTGAACCGGGCTACAACATGGCAATCAGAGCTAGAACCGGCAGAAATGGCTGGCGGGTGTCCCGAGTTCAATGACAATGGCTCAATCTTCAGAGAGGCAGACTTCGCCAGTGAGCTAGGGAGATGTGGCCTCTGGCATGTCAACTTGCGGAAGAAGTGGATATGTCCAAATATCAGTCGGCTTATGACAAGGACAACACCCGTATCAAGCCGCCATCTCATGCAATTGTGAACTTAACTCCTTCAAGGTGTAAGCATGCTTTTTCCCCTAACCTTGATCCTTTTGTTATCCTTAACGATGAAGCCACCTTCAAAGCTTTAACTGGTATCGACTGGATATCAGATACTCTCCAGATGGCAGACGACGAAGAACTGACACAGGATGATCCAGAGGCTTCTATATCAAGGCGCCATGATGATAGTAACCCGACGGGGTCTAACCCGGACGGCATAGAGGCCAGCTTAGACGGGTGATGCAACTCTTGAAAAACTTAAAGTAATTGTGGACTTCTTGTGCAACCATGTAATAGCGTAGTTAAAACTTTATTTGCCTTGTCATGCCTTCAAGCATGTTATGCCAACCATGCTTCGGCGACTTAATGTCAGGACCCCGATCCTAAGTCACACCGATCTAGCATGTAACACATCATATCACTTTGTGGCCTCACGCACGGTATTCCCACGGGTGGCACCTTACCTGGCCCGGGACCGTTTGCGCCTTTTGGCTCACGTATAGTGTCGCTAGCATCCATATGACAAAGAACCCGGGCCGACATGACTAGTCGTAAACCCAAGGTGGCGCTAACTTACCGAGACAGGCATACATGACCCAGCAACGAATGTGTCGATCAACAACGTATGAACCCAAGTCGTAGCAAGCTACAGGGAATTAAAGGAACAACGCGTGACATTTCCCCGAAGAGACAGACACAGGAACGAAGAAGGATACATGCCGGCCAGCCAAAGTGTTCCGGAGTAGTAGCAAGCTACCATGGTTGAGTGGAAGCACTAGGTAACATTTCCCGGTAAGAGAGGCTACCAAGAATAAACAACTAGGTTGTCGGATCCTTCACATACCAAGCATTTCAAATCATACACACAATATGCTCGATATGTGCAAATACAACATGGCATCACAACAAAACTCTACAACTCGAAGTACTTTATTTAAAAGGCTCTAAAGAGCCATACCTAACATATCCATACAGGTAGGGGTCACACAACCCAACACTCAAGTCATACAAACATACAAGCACATGCGGAAGCAAACTTGTCTGTGTATAGGCAACTAGAAAGAAAGAAGGCTTGACGAAGCATGTCTATCTACATAGGCCCTTCACAAGCTCAGGGTCACCACCTGGGCGGAAAGTTACTCATCAACGTCGAGATCTACATAAAACCCACCTGAGGGGGCAGTGTTCTTCTCTGCAACAGTTATTAAGAAAACATGAGTACAAAGGTACTCAGCAAGACTTACATCAGATCCTACATACATGCAACATTATCAACAAGGGTTGGTGGAGTTTATTGCAGCAAGCCAGCTTTGACTCTTGGTTAAACTATCCTACGAATGACAATATCTTGTAAATGATTTTGCGCACACGAGTCCACTAATCACCACATCAATACTCAACCGCGGATCCTCTCCCATCTTCCTACGAGCGGGCCATCCACGGCACTCACACTTGTCTTGAGGCTTTTAGGAGTATCCATTTACTTGTCTATGAACTGTATAGGCAACCAAGTAGTCCTTTACCACAGACACGACTATTCAAATAGATGATGTTAACCCTGCAGGGGTGCACTTCTTCACACACGCTCTCGCCACTTACCTCCATGTACACGTCATGTATCTTGGCAACCTTCAAGCGGAAGCCTGGCGAGGGTGTCGGCCACGACCTGACTAACCACACAAGTCCCTAGTCCAGGTTTATCGCCTATTCAGGTTCCATCCGCAGGGAGTCCGGCTGAGGTTTACACTACGGCCCCAAACGATGTGTACAGGGTTCCGAGACACCAAACGGGTGCCTTGGTACACCGGGCCACGTACTTGCCGCATCACAGCCCACCCCGAGGGTCAGCGCTGCGCACGGCCTCCAGTCTACTATAAACACCAGAAACTACTTGCAACTCCTGGACAGAGGAAAAGGGCGGTTAATAAGCCGAGAGGTTAATTAAGGATCCCAATGTGTGGTAGTAGCTGATCTTAAATCACACATACAGATCTCAGTTCCTAGGGATGGTTCCAATGAAACAAGCCACCATGTACTCCTACATGGCCTCTCATTACCGACACAACCATTTCACTCTAGTCAATTACACAGATGAACCAGACCTGGCACGACTCTAAGCATAGCAGGCATAGCATGGTAGGAAACACAAACATAGCTCAATCAACTCCTACACATGCTAGTGGGGTTCATCTAGTTACTGTGGCAATGACAGGTCATGCAGAGGAAATGAGTTCAACTACCACAGCACACAGTAGTTTGCAACGTTGTTGTCTTCAATGTAGTAAATGAGAGCAGGAGCGAGAAGATGGTATTGTATCGATATGATCAAATGGTGGGGTTGCTTGCCTGACAGAGTGGTCGAGGGGTACTGTCCTTCAGCTGGATACTCGTGGATATCCTCGGGAGCAAAACCTACCGCGGAGAACACACCGGTAACACAATCAATACATGGCGATATGCAACAATATGATGCATGCATAGGACATGGCAGAATGAGTGTGTTGGTCTAATGCAATTACAATCAGAAATGTTTGAGTTATTTTGAACGCAAGGTTCAAGTTTCAAATTCAAACTATGAACTCATAATGTGCATTATCATGTTTTGATATAAACATAAAGGTTAAGTTGATTTATCATGCATGAAACTAGTACAAATGGATATATTGGATTTTTTTGACCATTTTTCATATATATATCTTTTCATTTGGAGTTATAGATTAACTAGTCATCAACCCGTGCTACTGCACGGGCTAGGATTTTACATAATAAACAGGAAAAAGTTGCAAAGCAAAATAAGGTACTATATTTTAGAAAATGATCACTTAGGAACATGTAACATTATTTCTTAATTATTGTTGTGTGAAGATGCATTCTTAATTTGGGACTCCTATGTTAATGCGTTACCGTCAGATAGTTTAATAATTATCACACGAAGTTTTTTATCCATTGTCAAAGGTAGTGTTGCTTTTCAATATTTATTCCACTAATGATTATCTCAGAACAATATTACAAAATTATTGCTTTCTTACAATATATATGAGGTTTAGTTAGTTTGAAATTACAGAATATGCACAATGTCCGACCCATATGTTTTATATTCAGTTAGGTTGAAATTACTATATTGCATTGACATTTGTTTTCTTTTCCCCTGCCGCAAATTTATTACCCATCAGAATTGCACAATACATCTCAAAGAACAAACTAAAATAGTTATAGACAACTCAAAACCTGTACGGAGAAAAACTACGAGCAATATCACGGAACAAAGGAACTTGAAGCGCTTACTTTTTAAAGATCCATAGTCACTGAACTGTGTTGTGATTGTTTTATAATCTAATGTGAAAAATTAGGCACATAAGTAGACAAAAAAAATACTAAAATAGGGTAAACTGGGTGGGGATAGCCGGATTAGGAGAATTCATGACAATAACATAGGCAGCCTAAATCATGCGAGATAATTTCTGAAGATGCAATAATCATTGCCAGCGTAATGCTGCTCAAGAAATATAAATCTGCAAATATGTGTATGGAAAGAGAATTTTTGAAACCTGTCAAAGCGGACGATAGAAACTGTACAAAAATTAAGCCATTTTAACTATTTTCAACAATCATTACTCCATATGTACAACCTGAATGTTATTCCATGGTTGTTCTCCTACGCAAGGCACCAAGAACATGACATTAGAGCATGTATAGGAAGTAAAATAGAGCGCTGATTGCTGGGCACGAAAAGGACAGACTGTATAGAAATTTGAGTACCATACACACAACACGTGCAGACAGAAAAATAGAGGATTCAACTGATTCCATTAGCTAACATGGGGTGGCATATAAAAACAATTATAAAGCCTGCTCTAAACCTCAAAGTACTCAAACTTGATAATTAACATACTGGTGTTCAAATGTTATTGTAGTAGTGCAACTGCAGGGATTACACTGTTCTGCTGGAGGTGATGCATATCTGTCGGTGTACTAGAGTAGGGGTACCCTAGTATCCCGAACTTGTGCACGGGCAGTCGCAGCACCCCGCGGCAAGGCTTGCCGGGTGACCGCCAAGGTCCTCCGTGGTTCCTTTGGAGCCATTCAAGAACAAAGTATTCAAGCCAAGGAGACAAGGCCCCGGCAAGAGGAGCTTGCCAGGAAGGCCAGCCAAGGCGTCTCAAGGAACTTGCCGCGACGTGCCACACGTCCCGGCAAGCCCCGGTGAGCGACAAGCTTCCGGACACGACAAGACAACGACCGCGGCAAGGCGCTTGCCGCGGCAAGCTACCACTCTGTACCCGCGCTCCAGCACATCCACTAACGTGTCGCCCTGGGGCCTTTCCAGGCGCGCGTGGCAAGAGGCCGTGCAGCCAGCGATGCGCGGTGGCAAGCGACGCTGACAAGGCCGCCATCGTGGCGAGCGGTGGCATCCCAGACGGTCCCTTTTTGCACTGTTTGGGCGACGTAGACGGGCATTTAATGCCTTTGTCCCCTGCCCTCAGGGTTAGGTATGATACACTGTACAGGTTGTTGTACCAACCTCAATTCCTTTTCGATTTTTACCCTTATCTACGTTGCCACCTGTCGGTGACCCCTTGAGCATATAAAAGGAGGCCCATGCGCAACGTAGAAGGGGGTTGGAGGGCAAAAAAACACTCACGCTCGGTCTCGTTAGCAGCTAGTGTGTACTGTAGCACTCAGCGCTCCTGAGCGAGAACTCAATACACTCAGACATGCAGCAGTAGGAGTGTTATCTCTCTGGAGAGCTCCGAAGCTGGGTAAACTGCTCGTGTGCTTCGCCTCGATCCGCTCTTCATGCGATCTCCGCCCCCCGCCGAACCGAAAGGGGCTTGGTGCGCCGGTCCCATAGGTGTTCGTGGATCAGCTTCCCCGACATCTTTGGCGCGCCAGGTAGGGGGCTCACCGTAGGCGTCGCCCAGAGTGAAGCAAATCAGATACAAGACAAAGCAACAAAATTGAAGAACTACAAGTACAACAAAGACTCTTACTCTTCTTCTTCCTCGTCGGAGCTGAGCGCGGAGAGATCGAAGTCCGGCTCGCCTCCGGTGCGACGAGGTGGAGGAGTAGGTTCCCTTGTCCGCTTGGCAGGAGCAGTAGCGGTGGACCGGGAAGACCCCGCTCCAGTTTCCGCAGCGGCGTGAGGCGCTCCCGCGGCAACAGTGCTTGCCGCGGTAGAGCGTGTCGCGCGGCACGGCGGCTGTTGACTCGTTTGCCGCCCTGTTACGTCCCCGGCCTTGCGAAGACGCCTTCTTGGTGGAGCTGGGGGCTCCGCTTGCGGCGAGCTGGCTGAAGGTGGGGAGGAGGAGGAGCCGATCTTCAACGAGTCGCTCGCGCCCTCGGCGGGCTCGCTTGACTCAGTTTCAGGCCCGACAAGCTCTTCCTCGCCGGCAAGCTCCTCTCGCTCGACAAGGCTTGCCGCCTCTGCTGCCTCTGCCTCCTCCACGGTGAATCCGAACTCACCCGCGACAACGGCTGCTGCCACCTCTTCCAGCCTGGTGGCGATGCGATGCATCTCATTATCGGTGGTGTCGCGGGTGAGGCTCTTCTGTTCATCGGGGCGGACCGGCACTTCTACCAGGCCATCAAAGACTCCTGCACGACGTCGTCTGCAGGCTCTTCCCAAGTTGGAACAATTCCGTGCGAATCGCACAGCGGCATCTATGCACGAATGCGGTCGAGCGAGGAGTTGTTGCACAGCAGAACAACACCCCTCGGCAACATGAACGCTTCGGGATGCTGAGGATCGCGCTTGAACAGTTCCAGGATCATCGCGTCCAGTTCCAGGACAGTGAAGTTGAAGTTGAGGCCCGGGGGCAGCCTCATGATATCCGCCGCGTTCTGGAACTCCCAGGCGGGTCTCCTCCTCTCCTGCAGGGGGGCGATGCGGCGGCGAAGAAAATCTGCGCCAACGGCGCCTACGGTGAGCCCGGCAAGCCTGAGGCGTAGGATGCGGGTGATGGCAATCTTCAGCCTATCGTCTTCTGGGGCCACGTTGCTCCAATCGTTGCCACGCGCTATTGGGGCTTGGCGCTGGGCGGTAAATGGCTGCGGGTTCTCCTCGACAATCCTGCACCATTCTGCTCTCCATTCCTCCCACTTGCTGCGGAGCTCTCCCTCCAGATAAGCTTCCTTCTTGCCAGCTCTCGAGATCCAGGCGATTCCGCCGGATAAAGGCTCCCCTCTCTCAACTCGGGGCATAAAGAAGTGGCGGAAAAGAGCTACGTTTGGATATACTCTGACAAAGTTTTCGCAGAGATGTGCGAAAACTGCCATGGTCAGAACAACATTGGGGGTGAAGTCAAGGAAGCGGAACCCGTAGGTGTTCATGATATCGCAGAAAAATTCAGAGAAAGGCGGGCAGAGCCCGCAGTAGAAGAACATCGCGAAGAAAGGGTATCCATTCGGAGCCAGTTCTGAAGCGGCAGCTGGGAGTACCTTCGTACGCGGATGCGCTCGCGTCTCCGTCGACCAGAAGAGGTAGTAGTACTCCCTCAGCTCCTTCGCGG
>NC_041393.1:20500498-20521053 GCF_002162155.2 Triticum dicoccoides | reverse complement strand
CGGCCGACATCACGACCTTCCCTTTGTCGGCTTTCGGAGCCATGGCGGAGGTGGTGGGGGAGATCGACGGCGTTGGTGATGCTGGTGGCGATGAGGGGCGGAGCGCTGCTCTCTTTCAGCTTTGGGAAGAAGAGGGGAGCGGCGGAGATTTCTGAGATTGAAGTAGCAACCGGCGAGATGGGCGAACTGCCCCTGTTTCCCCTGCTTATAAAGAGGGAGGGGGCGGGCGTTCCGTCTTTCTGAATAAAGAAACCACCCACGATCTCTCCCACGATGCCGCATTCGACGCGTGCCGTTCAAGGAGGGCGCGGTGGATACGGAGTAAGATACGGCGCAACCCAGGCCGTGCGTGCCCGTGCCCTGTTTTGGGCCTGGCCCAACAGCGCTCGGCACCATGTGTAGCCCAGGTCCGGGGCTCCTGTCGGTGTACTAGAGTAGGGATACCCTAGTATCCCGAACTTGTGCACGGGCAGTCGCAGCACCCCGCGGCAAGGCTTGCCGGGTGACCGCCAAGGTCCTCCGTGGTTCCTTTGGAGCCATTCAAGAACAAAGTATTCAAGCCAAGGAGATAAGGCCCCGGCAAGAGGAGCTTGCCGGGAAGGCCAGCCAAGGCGTCTCAAGGAACTTGCCGCGACGTGCCACATGTCCCGGCAAGCCCCGGTGAGCGACAAGCTTCCGGACGCGACAAGACAACGACCGCGGCAAGGCGCTTGCCGCGACAAGCTACCACTCTATACCCACGCTCCAGCGCATCCACTAACGTGTCGCCCTGGGGCCTTTCCAGGCGTGTGCGGCAAGAGGCTGTGCAGCCAGCGGTGCACGGTGGCAAGCGACGCTGACAAGGCTGCCATCGTGGCGAGCGGTGGCGTCCCTGACGGTCCCTTTTTGCACTGTTTGGGCGACGTAGACGGGCATTTAATGCCTTTGTCCCCTGCCGTCAGGGTTAGGTATGATACACTGTACAGGTTGTTGTACCAACCGCAATTCCTTTTCCATTTTTACCCTTATCTACGTTGCCACCTGTCGGTGACCCCTTGAGCATATAAAAGGAGGCCCATGCGCAACGTAGAAGGGGGTTGGAGGGCAAAAAAAACACTCACGCTCGGTCTCGTTAGCAGCTAGTGTGTACTGTAGCACTCAGCGCTCCCGAGCAAGAACTCAATACACTCAGACATGCAGCAGTAGGAGTGTTATCTCTCTGGAGAGCTCCGAAGCTAGGTAAACTGCTCGTGTGCTTCGCCTCGATCCGCTCTTCGTGCGATCTCCGCCCCCGCCGAACCGAAAGGGGCTCGCAGCCCCCAGCGTAAGTATATGGTTTACTCCCTGCTGTCAGGCGCACATGGGTGCTCTTTCTTTGCTGATATCTGACTGTTGGTTTGTGTAGGAGCAGAGCAGCCTCACCAGGAGTGCCCGGAAGCCTCTCCCGAAATGCCATCTGCTTCGACTACACCGCCAAGGGAGGATTCCCCGGCAAGGGAGCGTTCTCTGGCAAGGGAGAATTCTCCGGCAAGGGACAGTTCTCCGGCAAGGGACAACACTGGCGACCCTCCGGTGGTTGAGACCATGACTGCAGATCCTAGTACAGGTAATCCTCTTGCTTGAAAACTTCCCTTGGGTTCTTCTTTTTCTGATTTTCTTTTTGAATATTTGCTTGACTTTTTTCCCTTTTTCGATCATCATATCCATCTGCCACGGAGCCGATGGAAACCGAGATCGCCGGCGACGAGAACGCGCGCGGCAATACCAACGACGCCGCTGCCACCGAAGAAGAGGCCGGCGCCGATGATCCTGCCGGCGAAGAGGCCGCCAAGGCTGCCGCCGCAGAAGCTGGCGAGGGGTTCGGCGATCGCACTGACGACCCCGAGGCCGCAGGAGCGTCAGGCGCTACGCCGACCGCCGATCCCTCCGCTGCTGCTGCAGCGTCAGGCTCCAAAGAGCCCCAGCCCGGTGCCTATTTGAAGGCCGGCGATGGCGTCTTCATCAAGCTCCCCTGGGCGTCAAGCTCCAGGGCGCCGGTCGAAGGAGAGATCTTGGATGGAGAGGTGCTCGCCTCCGCTGGGCTGACACTGGTCGACGCGCCAAGCAGCAGCGACGAGCCTGAGGAGGAGCGGCTGCTGCGGAAGCTATTGTCGCTTTACCGCGCCCGGCAGGCCAAGCTGGAATCCCGAGAAGTGCTTGTCGCGAAGGCGGGAGTGGACATCGAGAAGCGCGCGGAGGAGCTCCGGGGTCTCAGGCAGGAAGCTCTCTAATCCCTGGCAGAGGAGCAGGAGCAAGTCGCCGAGGAGCGGAAAGCCTTCCTCCTCGAGAAGGCTGAAGTTGAAGAGCAACAACGGCTTGTTGCCGAGAAGCTGTCTGCGCATGAAGGCGAGTTGGCGCAGCGCAAGGTCAACCTTGACAACCACGAGGAGGAGCTTGTCGCGCGCGAGCAAACATTTGGCGGGGCTCTCAAGGAAGCAGAGGATGCTGCCGCAGCTGCCGAGGCCGCCAAGAAGGAGCTGGAGACAAAAATGGCACAGCTGGAGGCCGACAAGTAGGGGACTTCATCGGCAAGCTCTGGTCCCGACAAAGATGGATCTGCGTAGGCGAGTGAGAAAATGCAGAAAAGAATGGTGCAGCGCCCAGTTTACTTTGTTAGTTCCCTTTTGCAGGGGGCTAGGTCAAGGCACTCTGGTGTGCAGAAATTGCTTTTCGGCCTTCTCATGGCCTCGAGAAAGCTGCGCCATTACTTCCAAGCACATGAGATCACAGTCGTCACTGGTTTTCCGCTGAAGAGGATACTGCAAAATCCAGAAGCAACAGGCAGGATTGTCGAGTGGGCACTGGAACTATCAAGCTTTGGCCTCAAGTTTGAGAGCACTTCAACTATCCAAAGCAGAGCATTGGCGGAGTTCATAGCAAAATGGACGCCAACACGAGATGAAGAAATTCCAGAAATGAGCATCCCCGTCAAGGAAGCAAGCAAAGAGTGGCTGATGTACTTTGATGGTGCCTTCTCGCTGCAAGGCGCCGGTGCGGGCGTGCTACTTGTTGCACCCACCGGAGAGCACCTCAAGTACGTAGTCCAGATGCACTTTCCCAAGGAGCAAGCAACAAACAATACCGCAGAGTATGAAGGTTTGCTTGTCGGTCTTAGGATTGCAGAAGACCTTGGGATCAAGAAGCTCATTGTCAGGGGTGACTCACAGCTTGTCGTCCGCCAAGTGAACAAGAATTATAAGAGTCAGTTGATGAAAGCTTACGTTGATGAAGTGAGAAAGCTAGAAGAGCACTTTGACGGCCTACAGATGGAACATGTTCCAAGAGCTGAGAACGACATTGCCGATGGCCTGTCGAAGTGCGCCGCACTTAAGTTACCCGTGGAACCAGGGATCTTTGTGCTCAGACTGACTCAACCGTCTGTAACACAATGAACTGGACAGAGCAAGAAGAGGAAGTTGATTTCTGGTGACTATTTTCCGGCAGAGCTCCCCGAAGCCGCCGCCAAGAAGGTCCCCAAGATCAACACCAAGGGTGCTGAGGAGCAGTCTGCTCCGGCAAGCCTTAGGGTTTGTTCCGTTGAAGCAGACGCTCCCGACAAGTTTTGCTCCGGCAAGCTTGCCGGGGAACGTCAAGCTCCGGCTGAGCCGCAGGTTCTCGCCGTAGAAGCGGATGTTCCTACAGCAGCAGATGTGCCTTTAGTCCTTGTTGTCGAGCCGCAAGCTCCAGCATGGGCACAACAGATTGTCCGTTTCCTTCAGACAGGAGAACTTCCCGAAGAGCAAGAAGAAGCGGAAAAAGTAGCCCGACAGTCAAGTATGTACCAGTTTGTCGACAACACACTGTACAGAAGAAGACTCAACGGCGTGAAATTGAAGTGTATTCACAGGGAAGACGGACAAAAGCTGTTGGCAGAGATACATGGAGGCATATGTGGTCACCACATTGGCGCAAGAGCACTTGCCGGCAAAGCGTTCCGGCAAGGTTTCTTTTGGCCGACAGCCCTCCAGGATGCAAGTACACAAGTAACCAAGTGTGAAGCATGCCAGTTTCATTCCAAGCAGATACACCAGCCAGCTCAAGCTCTCCAGACGATCCCTTTATCCTGGCCATTTTCGGTCTGGGGGCTAGACATCCTCGGCCCCTTTCCCCGAGCTGTCGGGGGCTTTGAGTACTTGTAAATTGCAATCGACAAGTTCACAAAGTGGCCGGAAGTGGAAGCAGTGAGGAAGGTGACAGCACAGTCAGCAGTCAAGTTCTTTAGGTCGATTGTTTGCCGCTTCGGGATCCCTAACAGGATCATCACCGACAACAGCACGCAATTCATGAGCCGCACCTTCATGCAGTACGTCCAAGATCTTGGCGCCAAGGTCTGCTTCGCTTCTGTTGCTCATTCGAGAAGCAACGGTCAAGCGGAGAGGGCAAACGCTGAAGTGCTGCGCGGGCTCAAGACCAGGACTTTTGACAGGCTGCACAAGTGCAGAAAGAACTGGATTGAGGAGCTGCCGGTGGTTCTTTGGTCGATCAGGACGACGCCAAATCGAGCCACTGGCCAGACACCTTTCGCTCTAGTCTATGGAGCAGAGGCAGTTCTCCCCACGGAACTCGTATACGGGTCACCTCGAGTGCTCGCTTATGATGAGCTTGAGCAAGAGCAGCTGCAACAAGATGACGCGCTGCTCCTTGAGGAGGACCGTCTTCATGCTGCTGTACGAGCTGCTCGATACCAGCAAGCTTTGCGTCGCTATCATAGCCGCAAAGTTAATGCCAGAAGTCTCGAGGAAGGCGACCTTGTTCTTCGGCGCGTTCAGTCTGCCAAGAATTCCAACAAGTTGACGCCGAAGTGGGAAGGCCCTTACCGGGTGAAACGAGTCACTAGGCCTGGCGCTGTCCGCCTTGAGACCGAAGATGGCATTCCGGTGAGCAACTCCTGGAACATTGAGCATCTTCGTAAGTTTTACCCGTAAGGCGCGGTTGCCGGAACCTGTTCCTTTGTGCGAAGCCGGGCGCAGACCCCGTGCATAAGTAAAGCTCATGTGCTCCGCACATCTTGTCAATTTCATGCTTTCTACTTTTCTTTGCATGCATTATCTGACACTTTGTGCAGCACCTACCCCCGGTAAGCAATAACGAGCCGTAAGGCTCCATATCTTTATTTTCTCTTCTTTCTTTTTCTCAAAAAGGAAAAGAAGGTTCCCTCACCCACAAGTTTGCCGGGGGGAAAGGAGAAGATAATGGTGTGGACCAGGCATCGTTCAAGGAAGTTTCGCCTTACCGGAAAGCAAACGACAGAAAAGCTAAGTTGCCAAAGTTTGAGCAATTAGTTTTAAATTTTTAAGTTATCTTCCTCGAACGACCGTGCTTTGTATGGAAAACCTATGAGCGGAGGAACCAACTCGTAGCTAGTTGCGCCCTTACTTTGTTTCGAGTCCTCTCAACAACTTAAGTGAGCTGCGACTAGTCGCGACAAGGTTTCTTGTCGGTAGCGGCACCGCCAGCAGGCTGCTGACGTCCCGCACTCAGCGCTCGCGGCTAAGGTGCCTGCGCCGACAAGTTCCCTAAAAGCGTAGGGCAAAAACATACAAAGGAAGGAATCAAGTAAAGAAAATAACATAGCAATCTCTGCCCAAAATAGAGTTATATTACAAGATAGCTTGTCACAGCTCTAACAGATTGTTCTCATGACATGACCAGCAGCGACAAAGAAAAAGAGAAAACGGACGGCCTAATCTACGCGATCGCCCTCAAGCCTCTTGATCCCGCTCACCTTGTCCACAATGGGTGCGACAAGGGCCTTGAGCGCTTCCAGATCAGCATCCGGCGGCAGGGACCTGAGGACGTTGGTGAGGTTGAGGCCTGGGTTGCGGAAGGCCACCTTCACCAGCACCTTTTGAAGAGCTCCCGCGCAGATCTTGCGCGACTCGTCGGCCAGCTGCTTTGGGATTTTCTCCCGGAGTCGCTGGAGGGCCGTCGCCACGCCTTTGAAGAACAAGCTGAGCTTGGCGCTAGGTTGGAGGTGCTCATCGGAGGAATACCCGAGATCCTCCATCCCCAGCTGCGCCAGCTCCCTGTCGATGGTTGCGGCAACATGCACGAGACCCTCGGCCCAGTGCTCCACATTCTCCCTAAAAGTGTTCTAGGCGGCAGCAGCATTCGCCAGCAGCGCCTCGTCGGCCTTGATCTTCTCCGTCAAGGCCACCTCCCGCTCCCTGGCGTTGTCCAGTGTCTGAGTCAAAGTGACCAGCTTCAACTCAAGATCTGCGTTGGAGTCCTTGGCGGCGCTAAGCTCCTTGCTCCTCTCAGCGAGACGACCCTGCAGCTTGCCATGAGCGGCGGCATCCTTCTCGCGCTCATGCTTGAGCACAGCAAGCTCCTCGCCGCTCGCCTTGAGATCGGCCTCCAGCTGTGCCATTTTCGTCTCCAACTCCTTCTTGGCGGCCTCGGCAGCTGCGGCAGCATCCTCTGCTTCCTTGAGAGCCCCGCCAAATGTTTGCTCGCGCGCGGCAAGCTCCTCCCCGTGGCTGCCAAGGTTGACCTTGCGCCGCGCCAACTCGCCTTCTTGCGCAGACAGCTTCTCGGCAACAAGCCGCTGTTGCTCTTCAACTTCAGCCTTCTCGGGGAGGAAGGCTTTCCGCTCCTCGGCGACTTGCTCCCGCTCCTCTGCCAGGGATCGGAGAGCTTCCTGCCAGAGACCCCAGAGCTCCTCCGCGCGCTTCTCGATGTCCACTCCCGCCTTCGCGACAAGCACTTCTCGGGATTCCAGCTTGGCCTGTCGGGCGCGGTAAAGCGACAACAGCTTCCGCAGTAGCCGCTCCTCCTCAGGCTCGTCGTTGCTGCTTGGCGCGTCGACCAGCGTCAGCCCAGCGGAGGAGAGCACCTCTCCATCCAAGATCTCTCCTTCGACCGTCGCCCTGGAGCTTGACGCCCAGGGGAGCTTGATGAAGATGCCATCGCCGGCCTTCAAATAGGAACTGGGGTAGGGCTCTTAGGAGCCTGACGCTGCAGCAGAAGCGGAGGGATCGGCGGTCGGCGTAGCGCCTGACGCTCCTGTGGCCTCGGGGCCGTCAGTGCGATCGCCGGACCCCTTGCCAGCTTCTGCGGCGGCAGCCTTGGCGGCCTCTTCGCCGGCGGGATCATCAGCGCCGGCCTCTTCTTCGGTGGCAGCGGCGTCGTTGGTATTTCCGCGCGCATTCTCATCGCCGGCGACCTCGGTTTCCATCGGCTCCGTGGCAGATGGATCTGATGACCGAAAAAGGGAAAAAAGTCAAGCAAATATTCAAAAAGAAATTCAGAAAAAGAAGAACCCAAGGGAAGTTTTCAAGCAAGAGGATTACCTGTACTAGGATCTACAGTCATGGTCTCAACCACCGGAGGGTCGCCAGTGCTGTCCCTTGCCGGAGAACTATCCCTTGCCGGAGAATTCTCCCTTGCCGGAGAACGCTCCCTTGCCGGGGAATCCTCCCTTGGCGGTGTAGTCGAAGCAGATGGCATTTCGGGAGCGGCTTCCAGGCACTCCTGGTGAGGCTGCTCTGCTCCTACACAAACCAACAGTCAGATATCAGCAAAGAAAGAGCACCCATGCGCGCCTGACAGCAGGGAGTAAACCATATACTTACGCTGGGGGCTGCGCTGAGGGCTGCTTTGAGAAATGGTTGCCGGGTCCGGCAAGGTGGTTTCGGACATGTCCCCTGCCGTCGCAATGGGATCATCCTCGATGACAATCACCGGGGCCTTGGCTCTCTTCGCCGCTCTCTGGGCCAGCGTCCTGAAAAGGAATGGGTTCAGAGTGAAGCAAATCAGATACAAGACAAAGCAACAAAATTGAAGAACTACAAGTACAGCAAAGAGTCTTACTCTTCTTCTTCCTCGTCGGAGCTGAGCGCGGAGAGATCGAAGTCCGGCTCGCCTCCGGTGCGACGAGGCGGAGGAGTAGGTTCCCTTATCCGCTTGGCAGGAGCAGTAGCGGTGGACCGGGAAGACCCCGCTCCAGTTGCCGCAGCGGCATGAGGCGCTCCCGCGGCAACAGTGCTTGCCGCGGTAGAGCGTGTCGCGCGGCATGGCGGCTGTTGACTCGTCTGCCGCCCCATTATGTCCCCGGCCTTGCGGAGACGCCTTCTTGGTGGAGCTGGGGGCTCCGCTTGCGGCGAGCTGGCTGAAGGTGGGGAGGAGGAAGAGCCGATCTTCAACGAGTCGCTCGCGCCCTCGGCGGGCTCGCTCGACTCAGCTTCAGGCCCGACAAGCTCTTCCTCGCCGGCAAGCTCCTCTCGCTCGACAAGGCTTGCCGCCTCTGCTGCCTCTGCCTCCTCCACGGTGAATCCGAACTCACCCGCGGCAACGGCTGCTGCCACCTCTTCCAGCCTGGTGGCGATGCGATGCATCTCATTATCGGTGGTGTCGCGGGTAGGCTCTTCTGTTCATCGGGGCAGACCGGCACTTCTACCAGGCCGTCAAAGAACTCTTGCACGATGTCGTCTGCAGGCTCTTGCCAAGTTGGAACAATTCCATGCGAATCGCACAGCGGCATCATTGCATGAATGCGGTCGAGCGAGGAGTTGTTGCACAGCGGAACAACACCCCTCGGCAACATGAACGCTTCGGGATGCTGAGGATCGCGCTTGAACAGTTCCAGGATCATCGCATCCAGTTCCAGGACAGTGAAGTTGAAGTTGAGGCCCGGGCGCAGCCTCATGATATCCGCCGCATTCTGGAACTCCCAGGCGGGTCTCCTCCTCTCCTGCAGGGGGCCGATGCGGCAGCGAAGAAAATCTGCGCCAACGGCGCCTACGGTGAGCCCGGCAAGCCTGAGGCGTAGGATCCGGGTGACGGCAATCTTTAGCCTATCGTCTTCCGGGGCCATGTTGCTCCAATCGTTGCCACGCGCTATTGGGGCTTGGCGCTGGGCGGTAAATGGCTGCGGGTTCTCCTCGACAATCTAGCACCATTCTGCTCTCCATTCCTCCCACTTGCTGTGGAGCTCTCCCTCCAGATAAGCTTCCTTCTTGCCAGCTCTCGAGCTCCAGGCGATTCCGCCGGATAAAGGCTCCCCTCTCTCAACTCGGGGCATAAAGAAGTGGCGGAAAAGAGCTACGTTTGGATAGACTCCAACAAAGTTTTCACAGAGATGTGCGAAAACTGCCATGGTCAGAACAGCATTGGGGGTGAAGTCAAGGAGGCGGAACCCGTAGGTGTTCATGATATCGCAGAAAAATTCAGAGAAAGGCGGGCAGAGCCCGCAGTAGAAGAACAGCGCGAAGAAAGGGTATCCATTCGGAGCCAGTTCCGAAGCGGCATCTGGGAGTACCTTCGTACGCGGATGCGCTCGCGTCTCCGTCGACCAGAAGAGGTAGTAGCACTCCCTCAGCTCCTTCGCGGCGAGCTGGGGGGGAGATTGCCCGCTCCTTTCGCAGCGCCGTGAGCCGCTGTGCCTCGGCCGACTTCACGACCTTCCCCTTGTCGGCTTTCGGAGCCATGGCGGAGGTGGTGGGGGAGATCGACGGCGTTGGTGATGCTGGTGGCGATGAGGGGCGGAGCGCTGCTCTCTTTCAACTTTGGGAAGAAGGGGGGAGCGGCGGAGATTTCTGAGATTGAAGTAGCAACCGGCGAGATGGGCAAACTGCCCCTGTTTCCCCTGCTTATAAAGAGGGAGGGGGCGGGCGTTCCGTCTTTCCGAATAAAGAAACCACCCACGATCACTCCCACGACGCCGCATTCGACGCGTGCCATTCAAGGAGGGCGCGGTGGATACGGAGTAAGATACGGCGCAACCCAGGCCGCGCGTGCCCGTGCCCTGTTTTGGGCCTGGCCCAATAGCGCTCGGCGCCATGTGTGGCCCAGGCCCGGGGGCTCCTGTCGGTGTACTAGAGTAGGGGTACCCTAGTATCCCGAACTTGTGCACGGGCAGTCGCAGCACCCCGCGGCAAGGCTTGCCGGGTGACCGCCAAGGTCCTCCGTGGTTCCTTTGGAGCCATTCAAGAACAAAGTATTCAAGCCAAGGAGACAAGGCCCCGGCAAGAGGAGCTTGCCGGGAAGGCCAGCCAAGGCGTCTCAAGGAACTTGCCGCGACGTGCCACACGTCCCGGCAAGCCCCGGTGAGCGACAAGCTTCCGGACACGACAAGACAACGACCGCGGCAAGGCGCTTGCCGCGGCAAGCTACCACTCTATACCCGTGCTCCAGCACATCCACTAACGTGTCGCCCTGGGGCCTTTCCAGGCGCGCGTGGCAAGAGGCTGTGCAGCCAGCGGTGCACGGTGGCAAGCGACGCTGACAAGGCTGCCATCGTGGCGAGCGGTGGCGTCCCTGATGGTCCCTTTTGCACTGTTTGGGCGACGTAGACGGGCATTTAATGCCTTTGTCCCCTGCCGTCAGGGTTAGGTATGATACACTGCACAGGTTGTTGTACCAACTGCAATTCCTTTTCCATTTTTACCATTATCTACGTTGCCACCTGTCGGTGACCCCTTGAGCATATAAAAGGAGTCCCATGCGCAACGTAGAAGGGGGTTGGAGGGCAAAAAAAACACTCACGCTCGGTCTCGTTAGGAGCTAGTGTGTACTGTAGCACTTAGCGCTCCTGAGAAAGAACTCAATACACTCAGACATGCAGCAGTAGGAGTGTTATCTCTCTAGAGAGCTCCGAAGCTGGGTAAATTGCTCGTGTGCTTCGCCTCGATCCGCTCTTCGTGCGATCTCCGCCCCCCGCCGAACCGAAAGGGGCTCGGTGCGCCGGTCCCATAGGTGTTCGTGGATCAGCTTCCCCGATAATATCCTTCTGGCTCTCATCTACACATCTGTAAATCCATCTGTATATCTTACTGTGATCTGAATAAATTGTTTGATTCGTTCATGTAACAATGCAAATGCACTAACTACATAGTGTCGTTGGATGAGATGCATGCCAAACCTTGAGGATGAACGATCGACAAATCTAGGAAGTTAGCCCAATCATTTGTAAGGACGATGGTCATCAAAATAAATATTACACTATAGACATAATCGAGAAATCCGATAAGTTAGTATAACTTTAATGTCTAGGCATCATACCTTTGCTTAATGCTGCAAGGTGGAATAACTATATACACCATGGACATAGATTAATTAGGATACATTCATCGGAAACAATAGATGATATCGAAATAATCATGTCCACGCAAAAATGTCAACTAATTACATTGGCTAACATGGGGGGAAAATCTATAAGGCCTCCACTAAACTCAAAGTGTGCTGACACTGGTGTTAGATTGATCCATGCTAGGAATTCAAATGCCACTGACAGGACTAATTACGTACTCCTGCTGGAGATGTAGAACACCGCTGCTGGTTCTCGGGTGCTCCCTGTTAATAATCTGGTCATGAGGCAAGTCTTGATTTCACACATATGTTTGGGTTCTAACTTATTGCCAACTGAATACTCATTTGGATTCGATTGGACATAACATGATTAGATCAAGTAAAGTACTTGCAGGAAATTGATGATTGACTTTAAAGTTTAAACTATGAAGATACAGGAGCCTTTTTGGTACATCTAAGAATAAATATTAGATGTGTTGGATTTTATATTTGCAGGCTTTTGTGTTTTATTTAACCATGTTTGTAGTACACTTCCAGCAAGATGCAGAGCTCCAAACCTGAACAAAAGAAAGCAGACAAACTAAACCTTTCAACATAATGGGACTAAAGAAGAAGAAGTTGCCTTAGGTGTTCATGGATGCACCTGATGATGATTTTTCCTCTGATTGTTCAGACTCTTTCATGGCCAAGAACACCACAATATGAAAACACAGCTTGGCAGTGACAACACATATAATTTGATGCCTCATGGATCACACACGGTGCCCACAGAAAGCTTGCTAGACAGTGTGAGGAGGGAGTACATCGGGCTGTATTATATGGTAGTGGTACTGGAGGAAGTCAAGCACAGGCGTGTCGAGCAGGTGGACCTCAAAGAGTGGTGGCAGCTACATGGAGGAGGAGAGCTATTGAAGGTGTGTAGGATAGAAAAAAATCATAAACCTATGGAGGATTACATTACATCCTGTGTTCTTCTTTTAATTATCAAAAGAACAAAATTATCCTCTTATAGAGATAATAACTGCAATCAAGTACAGACCTTTGCAACAGAAAAGGACCTCCGAGGTGAGCCTCATCGTCGAGATCAGAACTTAGATGTGAAGACGCATATTAAAGAACACACCGATGGGGAGGCGAGATGATGGCGAGCTGTTTGTACCTAGCCTTGTAATGATGAGACCATGAAGAATACGAAGATCAGAAGTACTCTAGCCAATTGTTTGTAGGAGAACGTAGCCTCCCAGATCAAACCCTCATGCTTCAGGGGAGGATGTGGAGAAGCATTCAAGCATGAGAGATTTGTTTAGGCTAGCATGAGAGATAGATGAGATAGAAGGAGCGATTAAAGGAGGGTCCAATTCCTGCGAGGAAGAAGGTAGAGGAAGTCATGACGTGGGACTCCTCTATTTACTTTTGATGGGACTCCTAATTTTTGTTAGTTGGACCTGGGACTCCTCCATATAACGATGTATGGTTAGATTGGCAATGCCCAGGATATCTAACGGGCATAATTTGTCTTTACATGATTAAACGTAGAGCCTCTAATGGTACCTCCAATTAGTAAATATAAGTTTTCTATGATTTTTTGAAGTTTATAACAATTTCTGGAATTTTCTGAGTTAGTTTAAATCAAGAAAATTTTGTAGTGCATCAGCATTGCGTCACTATGATGTCAGCAGGTCAACAGAGCCGGTCTAGGTCAAACCTGACGTGTGGGGTCCACACGTCAGTGACTCAGTTAGTTAACAAACTAATTAAGGTTAGATTAGTCACTAATCTTAGCTTTGACCAGGGGAGGAGCCCACATGTCAGTGACCCAGGGGGGTCAAATCCCTGGTCAAGCTGGTCAAGTCACCGGCGTTTAGCCGCCGGCGACGACCGAACGCGGCGGAGCAGTGATACGTCTCCAACGTATCTATAATTTTTTATTGTTCCATGCTATTATATTATCCGTTTTGGATGTTTATGGGCTTTACTTTACACTTTTATATCATTTTTGGGACTAACCTACTAACCGGAGGCCCAGCCCGAATTGCTGTTTTTTTTTCCTATTTTAGTGTTTCAAAGAAAAGGAATATCAAACGGAGTCCAAACGGAATGAAACCTTCAGGAGCGATCTTTTTGGAACAAACGTGATCCAGAGGACTTGGAGTGGAAGTCAAGAAACAAGCAAGGCGGCCACGAGGGTGCCTGGCGCCCCCCCTACAGGTGGGTGCGCCCCCACCCTCGTGGGCCCCTCGAGCATCCACCGACCTACTTTTTCCTCCTACATATACCCATGTACCCCAAAAACATCAGAAGCGACCACGAAAACCTATTTCCACCGCCGTAACCTTCTGTATCCGCGAGATCCCATCTTGGAGCCTTCGCCGGTGCTCGGCTGGAGGGGGAATCGACCATGGAGGGCCTCTACATCATCTCCAAGGCCTCCCCGATGAGTTGTGAGTAGTTTACCACAGACCTTCGGGTCCATAGTTATTAGCTAGATGGCTTCTTTTCTCTCTTTGAATCTCAATACAAAGTTCTCCTTGATCTTCTTGGAGATCTATTTGATGTAACTCTTTTTGTGGTGTGCTTGTCGAGATCCGATATTGTGGGTTTATGATCAAGTTTATCTATGAGAAATATTTGAATCTCCTCTGAATTCTTTTATGTGTGATTAAGTTATCTTTGCAAGTCTCTTCGAATTATCAGTTTGGTTTGGCCTACTAGATTGATCTTTCTTGCAATGGGAGAAGTGCTTAGCTTTGGGTTCAATCTTGCGGTGTCCTTTCCCAGTGACAGCAGGGGCAGCAAGGCCCGTATTGTATTGTTGCCATCGAGGATAAAAAGATGGGGTTTATATCATATTGCATGAGTTTATCCCTCTACATCATGTCATCTTTCTTAATGTGTTACTCTGTTCTTTATGAACTTAATACTCTAGATGCATGCTGGATAGCGGTCGATGTGTGGAGTAATAGTAGTAGATACAGGCAGGAGTCGGTCTACTTGTCACGGACGTGATGCCTATATACATGATCATGTCTAGATAATCTCATAATTATTCGCTTTTCTATCAATTGCTCGACAGTAATTTGTTCACCCACTGTAATACTTATGCTATCTTGAGAGAAGCCACTAGTGAAACTTATGGCCCCCGGGTCTATCTTTTGTAATATAAGCTTTCAATCTACTTTTATTTGCATCTTTACTTTTCCAATCTATATTATAAAATACCAAAAATATATTTATCTTATCATATTATGTCTATCAGATCTCACTTTCGCAAGTGGTCGTAAAGGGATTGACAACCCCTTTATTGCATTGGTTGCGAGTTCTTGTTTGTTTGTGTAGGTGCATGGGACTTTTGAGGAGCCTCCTACTGGATTGATACCTTGGTTCTAAAAAACCGAGGGAAATACTTACGCTACTATTGCTGCATCACCCTTTCCTCTTCAAATAAAACCAACGCAAGATCAAGACGTAGCAAGCAGCACAGGAATCGCACTCCGACTACCAAAATGACGGCAGAGGCCATCTACGTGTATTTGAGGATGAACCGCATCCAGTAGTGGTGGTGGTTGGCCTCAGGGTCGCCAGAAACGATGACGGCGACGACCCTAGCGGCTGCCGGAGCTCGGGTGAGCTCGGAGTCATCGCTATGGTGGGCATGGAGGCCTGCAGTTAGCTTCTACGGGCTCTATGCGGTGCGGTGAGTGCGATGGACATGATGGCCAGGCCGTTGCGTGGCTGGAGTCACGTCGGCGGTGAGCTCAGGCGGTGGCGCGTGCGAGTGTGCTTGGTGCAGTCGCTACAACGCGCAGCAGCGAGAACGGAGTGGGGGGAGATGGTCAGTAGCTCACAGCAGTCTTGAAGAGAGGGTCAGCGAGGTCGGGGATGAGCCGGACCGGTCGGGGTGGCGAAGGGGATCTCCAGCAACGGTGGGTCAGAGCGAGATCGATGCGGTGACTCCGGGGCGAGCGAGCGCTTGGGGCTCGATCTGCTCGAAGGAGTGGATGATGGCAGAGCTCTTGGACACGGCGAGGCGGCGAGTGGACGATGGTGGCTGTAGTTACATCGATGGCGCGGGCGCTATTTTGCATCGGCCATGGCGGCGGAGAGCGAAGAAGAGGAGCAGGGGAAGAAGTGAGGTGTCGGGGAGGTCGGGGCGACACCGAGGAGGTCATCCACGCGTCCAGCGGCTCACCGACAAGCAGGAGGAGGCATGGTGAGCTCGGGCATGCGGGCGCGCACCTCCCTGCCTGCCTGGAGGGAGGAAGCAGGTGACTGGCATGGGCCAGCACAGTGCTGGTTCGGCCAGTGGGCTGCCAGGTGGGCTGCGCTAGGTAAGGTCCTTTTCCTTTTCTTTCTGTTTTTCTATTATTCTGTAACTATTGGGCTTTATTAAAAATACCAAAGCACTTTCAAAAATCATGAAACTGGGTGTGGACACTGTTTGGAATATTTCCAACAGCCCTCATTTGCATTCATCATTATTTGGACATTTAAAATAATTTATAAAATTTAAATGCCCAAATGCAAATAACTTATGATTTAATTCAGTGACCCAAGGTGACCTAGAAAAATGTGAACCATTTTTGGCATAGGTTCTAGAACATGACAAAAATGTTGAACATTTTTTAAGGGCATTTCAGGTTCGTTGAAAAATATTTTAGTAAACCCTAGTTGGTTTAAGTAGTGCTGGGGGTTTAGGTCATCCCCATTTCAAGTTTCTGGGAAATTTAAACATGATGCACACTCTAATGCAAGCACTGACTAGGGTTGTGACAACTCACCCCCACTGGGAAAAATCTCGTCCCGAAATTTAGGGTCCGTCGGGAAGAAAATGGGGCACTCAAGTCGAAGACAATCCTCCCTTTCCCAAGTAGCTTCTTTCTCGGAATGGTGTGACCATTGAACCTTGAGAAACTTGATATTGTGGCGTCGAGTGGTACGCTCAGCTTGGTCAAGGATACGAACGGGATATTCCTGATATGTGAGATTATCTTGGAGATCAAGCGTTTCATGGTCCACTCCACGGATTGGATCCGAGAAGCAATGCCTGAGTTGAGAAACATGGAAGACATCATGAACTCTGGAAAGATGCAGAGGTAGTTCCAATTGGTATGCAACTTCTCCATGTTTGGCAAGAATGCGAAAGGGACAAATGTAGCGAGGAGCCAATTTGCCTTTGATATCGAATCGATGGGTTCCCTTCAGAGGAGTAATCCTTCTCGTCGATTTCGTAAGTCATCGCCTTATGTTTATAATCATATTGGCTCTTTTGATGAGATTGGGTTGTTTTCAATTTTTCACGAACAATGCGAACTTGCTCTTCTGCTTCCTGGATCATATCCGGGCCAAAGAGTTGTCTTTCCTCGGTTTCTGACCAGTTAAGAGGCGTTCGACACCTTCGTCTATAGAGAACTTCAAATGGAGCTTTGCCCAAGCTAGATTGATAGCTATTGTTATAAGAAAATTCGGCAAATGGAAGGCATTTCTCCCAATCCATTCAGAATGAGATAACAGAAGCTCGGAGCATATCTTCTAGGATTTGATTGACGCATTCTACTTGACCACTTTATTGAGGGTGGAAGGCGGTGTTGAAGGAGAGACGAGTCCCCATAGCATTTTGGAAACTTCCCCAAAATCGAGAGGTGAAGAGACTTCCACGGTCTGAGTTAATCTCCAATGGAACACCATGAAGAGATACTATTTGGGAGATACACAAATCTGCTAGCTGGCTAGCAGTTATACTCTCTCAAACAGGCAGGAAATGGGCTACTTTGGAAAGATGATCGATGACAACGAAGATAACATTATTCCCTCTCTTGGTCCTGGGAAACCCGGTGATGAAATCCATACTAATTTTATCCCATTTCCATTCAGGAATAGCTAAGGGTTGAAGGGTGCCAGCAGGACATTGATGCTCTACTTTAATGCGACGACAAATGTCGCAACTAGCAATGTATTGAGCAATTTCTCTCTTCATCCTGGTCCACCAGAACCTCTGGCGTAGGTCCTGATACATTTTGGTACTATCGAGATGAATTGTGAGAGGAGATTCATGAGCTTCCTTAAGGATCAATTGTCGTAGTTGTTGTTTCTTGGGAACCACTAGGCGGCTCTAAAAGAACACAACACCTTGATTGTTCACAGAGAAACATCTAGAAGCTCTGCTAGCAATGTTCTCCTTGATCCGAGATATTCCCCTGTCATACCGCTGGGCGGTTATGATCTGATCCGTAAGGGCAGGTTTCACCACCAAGGTAGAGATGAATCCTTGAGGAACAATGTGAAGGTTAAGCTTCCAAAATTCCTCGTGGAGAAGTGGTTGACTTTGATGTAACATCAGCTTGTTACTATAGGATTTACGACTTAGTGCATCAGCCATGACATTGGCTTTCCCCGGGGTGTAAGTTATCCCTAAGTCATAATTCGCGATCAACTCAGCCCAACGTCTTTGCCTAAGATTCAAATCCGGTTGGGTGAAAATGTATTTCAGACTTTGGTGATCGGTGAAGATTTTATAACGATTACCGAGAAGGTAATGTCGCCAAGTTTTGAGTGCAAGGACTACAGCTGCAAGCTCTAGATCATGTGTAGGATAGTTTTCCTCATGTGGATGCATCTGCCGTGAAGCGTAGGCAATTACATGACGATCTTGCATTAGTATGCAACCTAGTCCTTGTCTCGAGGCGTCGCAATAGATAACAAAGTCCTTGGAGAAATCTGGTGGTACCAGTACGGGAGCAGATGTCAGGCGTCTTTTCAGCTCCTGAAAATTGTACTCGCATTGTGGGGTCCACTTGAACTTTTTATCTTTCTTAAGGAGTTTAGTTAGAGGTTTAGCAACCTTGGAGAAGTTCTCGATGAAGCAGCGGCAGTAGCTCGCTAAGCCAAGGAAACTCCAAACTTGCTTGACCGTTTCAGGTGGAGTCCAATTAAGAATGGCCTGAACTCGCTCGGGATTGACAGCAATACCCTTACCAGAAATTACATGGCCTAGGTAGGTCACTTCTAGCAACCAGAATTCACATTTAGAGAATTTGGCATAAAGGTGATGCTCTCGAAGTTTCCTCAATACCAGCATTAGATGCTCGACATGTTCTTCCTCATTCTTGGAGTAGATGAGTATATCATCGAGGTAAACCGAATTTATCCAAGTACTGCATGAAGATAGAATTCATTAAGCGGGAGAAGGTGGCTGGGCATTCGTTAGACCGAAGGACATGATAGTGTACTCGTATTGGCCATAACGACTAACAAAGTCCGTTTTAGGAATGTCCCCGTTCTTGATTTTGATTTTATGGTAGCCCAACCTCAAATCCATTTTGGAGAAGACGGAGGATCCAGTGAGCTGGTCATACAGGTCGTTGATCCTGGGGAGCGAATATTTGTTCTTTATGGTGACCAAGTTAACAGGTCGATAATCTACAACCATCCGATCCGTACCATCCTTCTTCTTGACGAAGAGGACGGGACAAGCCCATGGAGAAGAACTAGGATGGATGAAACCCTTTTTCAAGGACTCATCGAGTTGTTTCTTGAGCTCAGCTACTTCTAGGGGTGCCATCTTATAGGGTCTTCTAGAGATTGGGAAAGTTCCTGGGACAAGATCTATCACAAACTCAACATCCCTATCAGGTGGAACACCTGGCAGTTCTTTTGGAAAGACATCCGGAAAGTCATGGACTACCAGTATATCTTCAAGGTCTGGAAGAGGACAAGCATTAAGAGAGTAGAGCTGATGCTCAGACACACGAGTCAAGACATTGACTACCTTGCCCGATGGATGTGTAAGTTGAACAGTCCTAGAGTAACAATAAATCTTAGTGTGATGGGCTGTCATCCAGTCCATACCTAAGATGATATTTATGTCTGAGGATTTGAGAGCTATCAAAGATGCAAGGAAAACCAATCTATCGACATGAATTTCATTCCCATGGTTTACTCTAAAAGGTTGCCATCTAGAGCCAGGAGTTGAAATTTCCATGGTGGTGGGCATGTCACAAAATGTGGTGTTGTGCAATCAAGCATAGCTCTCAGAAATGAATGAATGAGATGCTCCAGTATCAAAAAGAACAGATGTCGGATGGCAATTACAAGGAGCATACCAAGAACGACATTGGGATCATCCTGAGCCTCCTCAGCTGAGACACAGTTCACATGGCCACGCGCAGTGGTGGCTGGCTTGGCATAGTACACCTTCCCCACTGGCTTGCCACGACCAATGAACTTTTCTGGACTGGTTGGGGTTGTTGTTCTGGGGACACTCTCGCATGTAGTGACCTGGCTCTCCGCACTTGAAGCATGTCACAGGGTGTTGGTGCATGGAGTAGCATTGGCGGCTGATCCACCATAGGCCTTAGGTGGTGTATACTGCTGGGTTGGGCGAGGCACCTCATAGGATGGCCTCAGAGTGAATCTAGGTGGCAGAGCTGTGTTTGGAACCCACACCCGGCGCTTATGAGAGCCAGAACCGGATAAGGAACTGGAATCACGGGAGTGCTTGCGTGTAGCTTCATAGTCAGTCTGGCCTGTCTCAGCACTGATAGACTTATTCACTAGCTTCTAGAAAGAGGTGCACTTGTGTATACGGAGGTCACGGCGAAGCTCGGGGTTGAGTCCCTTTCGGAACCTCGCCTGCTTCTTGGCATCGGTGGACACTTCTTCAGGAGCATAGCATGCCATGTTTCCAAACTCTCGGCTATAGGCATCCACGGTTAGCCTGCCTTGGGTGAAGTTGCAAAACTCCTCCCTCTTATGATCCATAATACCTTCAGGAATGTGGTGCTCACAAAAAGCCTCGCCGAAGTCTGCCCAAGTGGTAATCTGGCCAGCTGGGCGCATGGCCTCATAGTTTTCCCACCAAAGACTAGCGGGGCCCTCAAGGTTATAGGCAGCATAGGTAACCTTATCAGCTTCGGCTACGTTGGCATAACGTAGCTTATGGGTGATACTGCGAAGCCAGTCATCTACATCGAGGGGCTTGACGGAATGATGGAAGGTTGGTGGGTACAACTTGATAAAGTCATTGAGAGACACCAAGTCATTCCTTTGGTGATGTGCAGTGTTCTGCTCAATGAGTTCCAGCAGTCGGTTGGTCTCGCGTTTATTCCTTTCTGCCTCCAACATGACCTCGGCCAAGGAAGGTGGATGAGGCAGATTCCCATCCCTAACCCCACTGGCTTCACCTCGCTCCTGGGCAGTAGGGGTGCTTCGGGTGTTGACCATCCTAGGAAAACAAAGCAATGGTCTAGACCAGGATAGCAAAACTCTAGCATGGGAGTGCAGAATGTAATGGATGACTGATACGTCTCCAACGTATCTACTTTTCCTAACGCTTTTCCTCTTGTTTTGGACTCTAATTTGCATGATTTGAATGAAACTAACCCCGGACTGACGCTGTTTTCAGCAGAACTACCATGGTGTTATTTTTGTGCATAAATAAAAGTTCTTGGAATGGAACGACTTTGTACAATAAAAGAGAATTTCTGGACCCAGGATGGACCTAAGGGGCGCGC
>NC_041393.1:20455437-20500377 GCF_002162155.2 Triticum dicoccoides | reverse complement strand
TGCTGCCACCTGGTGGCCCCGCTGACCTCCAAACTGGCACTATAAAATCCCATATTTCCAGAAAAAAATTAGGGAGAAAGAATTATCGTGTTTCACGAGACGGAGCCACCGCCAAGCTCTGTTCTTCATCGGGAGGGAAGATCTGGAGTCTGTTTGGGGCTCCGGAGAGGGGGGTCTTCGATCTTCGTCATCACCAACACATCTCCATCGCCAATTCCATGATGATCCCCATCGGGAGTGAGTAATTCCTTTGTAGGCTCGCTGGTCGGTGAGGAGTTGGATGAGATTCATCATGTAATCGGGTTAGTTTTGTTAGGGCTTGATCCCTAGTATCCACTATGTTCTGAGATTGATGTTACTATGACTTTGCCATGCTTAATGCTTGTCACTTTGGGCCTGGATGCCATGATTTCAGATCTGAACCGTTTATGTTATCACCATTATATCCATGTTCTAGATTCGATCTTGCAAGTTATAGTCACCTACTACATGTTATGATCCAGAAACCCCGGAGTGACAGAAGTCGGGACCACTCCCGGTGATGACCATACTTTGAGGAGTTCATGTATTCACCGTGTGTTAATGCTTTGTTCTGGTTCTCTATTAAAAGGAGGCCTTAATATCCCTTAGTTTCCAATAGGACCCCGCTGACACGGGAGGGTAGAACAAAAGATGTCATGCAAGTTCTTTCCATAAGCATGTATGACTATTTGCGGAATACATGCCTACATTATATTTATGAACTGGAGCTAGTGTCGTATCGCCCTAGATTATAACTGTCGCATGATGAATATCATCCAATGAGTCACGGATCCAATGCCTACGAATTTACCATATATTGTTCTTGCTAAATTATTACTGTTGCTACTGCTATCGTTATTGCTACAATATCATTGCTATCACTGTTACTATTACCATTGCTACTGCTGCTATCATCAAAACTATCATACTACTGTGCTACTAATCACTTTGCTGCAGATAATTAATCTCCAGGTGTGGTTGAATTTACAACTCAGCTTCTAACCCCTTCAAATACTCTTTGGCTCCCCTTGTGTCGAATCTATAAATTTGGGTTGAATACTCTACCCTAAAAAACTGCTGCGATCCCCTATACTTGAGGGTTATCAATGACATAGAATGCATAGATGTACATCTGTGCGACATGGTAATATAGAAACTTCCATATATATACCATCGGTCATACACACCATACATAGTTTAGTACAAGCCCGGGCTAAAGTACAATTGCGGTGAAAGGACGATACATCTCATCATAGGCATTCCAAGCTCTTATACATTATTTACCTACACCTCCAGAACTCAGTACACACTAAGTCATATTCCACAAGACACGTAGGACTGTGGAGACACAACTACTACAATACTACTGTTTCCACGATCTAGCTCAGTCATCTCTGTAGTAATCTTCGTAAAGATTACCTTCATAGCCTGGAAGTGGAACATGAGGATCTGAGAACTCCCGGTCGTGTGGGGCATGTGGACCATAAGGACACGGATGTGGCCTTGGTCCCATGGCTGGTGGCAAACGGCGCCCACGTGGAGGTGTAATGCCTCCAACATCAGGGTAGTCCATACGGTCTGGCAGACGAGACCGCATAGGGTACAAATCCTGCATATCAAGATACCCAGTCTGCACAGCAGGTGCAAGCCGTGTCGGAGTGGCCTAGTGGTCAGCTCGAGTGTTGTAGAGCTCCATCCGGAGGCCACGGACCTCACGGTCCCTATCCTCCAGCATCTCTGTGGTAGTCCAAAGTCGCGGCTCCTCATGAGCGACGTCAGTGTAAAGACCAATGTAGTAACCCTCCTCTCTAGGAAGTGATGCTGGCATGTAGCAGAACTCAATGTCCTGAAGCGATGCCTGCCTAGCTCGAATGATAGTCATCATGGAATAGGCGGCACCCTGCACTAACATCTCAACAGTAACTCCGAGCCCATATGACCAGTGGATGGGGTCGATAGCTCCGGGGTAGGAGGGATATATCCTCAGTGTGCAAAAGTATCGGCTTTGGTTGAATCTCAATACTTCTCCTCTAGAGTATACTCTGGATACCAAAGATAGCCAGTCTCGGTCATCACGTGCACCAGCATGGCTGGGTGACCAGGCACATCGATGCACCGGGTCAGACGAACCACCTAATGTGGGGTGCGGGAAGCCATCTGAAACACGAAGTAATGCAAAGGCATTAGAATTTCTAGGACAAATCGGACAGCATAATGGTTGTAAATGCTCAAAAAAGATTTTGAGACATTTTGCAAAAGATTGCATAGCCACTCAATAACATCATATCAAGGTTCTGGGTCCAACTAACAACATACCGAAGTAGTAGAAACTAAGCTGAAGCTTGGAACCAACAATCCTATAAGAGTCTACAGATTAGTAACACGTGAACCTGATAAAAAGATGAGATCCTAGTCCTTAACTCCCGTGGAAAGAATAGGCTGACTCAGATCAGAATGACATGAGGTAAAGTAGTAAAAAGAGCCTTATGTTCCTTCCCACAAACAATTCCCCTATATATGACTAAAGCATTTCTAGACTTGACATCGACCAGTTTGGCTTGATGAACCTACAGGCAGTCCGGCTTTGATGCCAACCCTACGAGGACCCTGATCCTAAGTCACACCGATCTAGCATGTAACACATCATATCACTTTGCAGCCTCACGCACGGTATTCCCACGGGTGCCACCTTACCTGGCCCGGGACCGTTTGCGCCTTTTGGCTCACGTATATGATAGTGTCGCTAGCATCCATGTGACAGAGAATCTAGGCCGAAATGACTAGTCATAAACCCAAGGTGGCGCTAACTTACAGGGACATGCATACATGACCCAGCAACGAACGTGTCGATCAACAATGTATGAACCCGAGTCGTAGCAAGCTACAAGGACTTAAAGGAACAACGCGTGACATATCCCCGAAGGGACAAACACAGGAACGAAGAAGGACACATGCCGGCCAGCCTAAGCGTTCCAGAGCAGTAGCAAGCTATCATAGCTCAGTGGAAGCACTAGGAGACATTTCCAAGTAAGAGAGGCTACCAAGAATAAACAACTAGGTTGGCGAATCCCTCACATACCAAGGATTTAAAATCATACACACAATATGCTCGATATGTGCAAATACAACATGGCATCACAACAAAACTCTACAACTCAAAGTACTTTATTTAAAAGGCTTCGGAGAGCCATACATAACATATCCATATAGGTAGGGGTCACACGACCCGACACTCAAGGCATATAAACATACAAGCACATGCAGAAGCAAACATACAAGCACACGACCCAACACTCAAGTCATACAAACATACAAGCACACTCAAGTCATACAAACATACAAGTACAGACAACTAGAAAGAAAGAAGGCTTGACGAAGCCTGTCTATCTACATAGGCCCTTCACAAGCTCAGGGTCACCACCTGGGCGGCAAGTTACTCATCAACATCGAGATCTACATAAAACCCACCTGAGGGGGCAGTGTTCTCCTCTGCAATAGTTATTAAGCAAACATGAGTACAAAGGTACTCAGCAAGACTTACATCAGATCCTACATACATGCAACATTATCAACAAGGGTTGGTGGAGTTTATTGCAGCAAGCCAGCTTTGACTCTTGGCTAAACTATCCTACGAATGACAATATCTTGTAAATGATTTTGCGCACACGAGTCCACTAATCACCACATCAATACTCAACCGCGGATCCTCTCCCGTCTTCCTACGAGAGGGCCATCCATGGCACTCACACTTGTATTAAGGATTTTAGGAGTATCCATTTACTTTTCAATGAACTGTATAGGCAACCAAGTAGTCCTTTACTGCGGACGCGACTATTCGAATAGCTGATGTTTACCCTGGAGGGGTGTACTTCTTCACACATGCTCTCGCCACTTACCACCATGTACACGTCGTGTATCTCGGCAACCTTCAACCGGATGCCTGGCAAGGGTGTCGGCCATGACCTGACTAACCACACAAGTCCCTAGTCTAGGTTTATCGCCTATTCAGGTTCCATCCGCAGAGAGTCCGGCCGAGGTTTCCACTATGGCCCCGAATGATGTGTACAGGGTTCCCGAGACACCAAACGGGCGCCTCGGTACACCGGGCCACGTACCTGCCGCATCACAGCCCACCCCGAGGGTCAGCGCTGCGCACGGCCTCCAGTATACTAAAAACACCAGAAACTACTTCCAACTCCTGGACAGAGGACAAGGGCGGTTAATAGGCCGAGAGGGTCAATTAAGGATCCCAATGCGTGGTAGTAGCTGATCTTAAATCACACATACAGATCTCAGTTCGTAGGGACGGTTCCAATGAAACAACCCACCATGTACTCCTACATGGCCTCTCATCGATACCTTTACCAAAACATGTTCAATACTTCACTCTCATTACCGACACAACCATTTCACTCTAGTCCATCACCCAGATGAACCAGACCTGACACGGCTCTAAGCATAGCAGCCACAGCATGGTAGGGAACACAAACATGGCTCAATCAACTCCTACACATGCTAGTGGGTTTCATCTAGTTACTGTGGCAATGACAGGTCATGCAGAGGAAATGAGTTCAACTACCACAGCACACAACAGTTTGCAACATTGTTGTCTTAAATGTAGTAAATGAGAGCAAGAGCGAGAATATGGGATTGTATCGATATGATAAAATATCCTTGGGAACAGAACCTACCACGGAGAACACATTGGTAACACAATCAATACATGGCAATATGCAACAATATGATGCATGCATATGACATGGCAAAATGAGTGTGTTGGTCTAATGCAATTACAACCAGAAAGGTTTGAGTTACTTTGAACCCAAGGTTCAAGTTTCAAATTCAAACTATGAACTCATAATGTGCATTATCATTCTTTGATATAAAGAGCAAGGTTAAGTTGCTTTATCATGCATGAAACTAGTACAGATGGATAGATTGGATTTTTCTGATCATTTTTCATATATAAATCTTTTCATTTGGAGTTATAAATTAATTTCTATGATTTTTTGAAGTTTGTTACAATTTCTTGAATTTTCTGAATTAGTTTAAATCCACAAAATTCTTTACTGTGTCAGCATTGTGTCACTGTGATGTCAGCGGGTCAACAGGGCCAGTCCAGGTCAAACCTGACATGTGAGGTCCACACGTCAGTGACTCAGTTAGTTAACTAACTAATTAAGGTTAGATTAGTCATTAATCTTAGCTTTGACCATGGGCGGGGACCACATGTCAGTGACCCAGGGGGGTCAGAATCCCTGGTCAAACTGGTCAAGTCATCGGCGTTTAGCCGCCGGCGACGACCGAACGCGGTGGAGCAGCGCGGGAATCTCACTCCGACGACCAAAACAACGGCGGAGGCCATCTACGTGTAGCTGAGGATGAACCGCATCCAATGGTGGTGGTGGTTGGCCTCAGGGTCGCCAGAAACGACGCCGACGATGACCCGGGTAGCTGCCAGAGCTCGAGTGAGCTCGGAGTCGTCGCTACGGTGGGCGTGGGAGGCATGCAGTTAGCTTCTACGGGCTTTACGCGGTGCGGTGAGTGCGATGGACATGACGGCCAGGCCGTTGCATGGCGGAGTCACGTCGGCGGTGAGCTCAGGCGGTGGCGCGTGCTTGGTGCAGTCGCTATGGCGCGCGGTATTGAGAACGGGGAGAGGGGAGATGGTTAGTATCTCACAGCGGTCACGATGAGAGGGTCAGCGAGGTCGGGGATGAGCCAGAGCGATCGGGGCGGCAAAGGGGATCTCCTATGACGGCGGGTCAGAGCGAGCTTGATGCGGTGACTTCGGGGCGAGCGAGTGCTCGGGGCTCGGTCTGCTTGAAGGAGTGGACGACGGCGGAGCTCTTGGACACGGTGAGGCGGCGAGTGGACGGCGGTGGCTGTGGTTACGTCGACGGCTCGGGCGCGGCTGCATCGGCCATGGCGGGCGAGAGCGAAGGAGAGGAGCAGGGGAGAAGTGAGGTGTCGGGGAGGTCGGGGCGACACCGAGGAGGTCATCCACGCGTCCAGCGGCTCAGTGGCAAGCAGGAGGAGGTGTGGCGAGCTCGGGCGCTTGGGCACGCACCTCCCTGCCTGCCTGGCCAGAGGAAGCAGGTAACTGGCACGGGCCAGCACATTGCTGGGCCGGCTAGTGGGCTGATACGTCTCCAATGTTTCTAATTTTTGATTGTTCCATGCTATTATATTATCTATTTTGGATGTTTAATGGGCTTTAATATGTTCTTTTGTATTATTTTTGGGACTAACCTATTAAACGAAGGCCCAGTGCCAGTTTATGTTTTTTGCCTATTTTAGAGTTTTGCAGAAAAGGAATACCAAATGGAGTCCAAATGGAATGAAACCTTCGCGATGATGTTTCTTGGACCGAAAGAAAACCAGAAGACTTGGAGATGAAGTCGGAGACGTAATGAGGAGGCGACGAGGCAGGAGGGCGTGCCCAAGGGGGTAGGCGCGCACCCCACGCTCGTGGGCCCCTCGTAGCTCCACCAACCTAGTTCTTTCGCCTATATATACTCTTATACCCTAAAAACATCAGGGGGAGCCACGAAACCACTTTTCCACCGCCGCAACCTTCTGTACCCGTGAGGTCCCATCTTGGCGCCTTTTTCGGCGATCTGCCTGAGGGGGATTTGATAACGGAGGGCTTCTACATCAACACCATTACCTCTCCGATGAAGCGTGAGTAGTTTATTGTAGACCTTCGGGTCCATCGTTATTAGCTAGATGGCTTCTTGTCTCTCTTTGATTCTCAATATAAAGTTCTCCTCGATGTTCTTGGAGATCTATTCGATGTAATACTCTTTTGCGGTGTGTTTGCCGAGATATGATGAATTGTGGATTTATGATCAAGATTATCTATGAATATTATTTGGTTCTTCTCTGAATTCTTATATGCATGATTTGATATCTTTGCAAGTCTCTTCGAATTATCAGTTTAGTTTGGCCTACTAGATTGATCTTTCTTGCCATGAGAGAAGTGCTTAGCTTTGGGTTCAATCTTGTGGTGTCCTTTCCCAGTGATAGTAGGGGCAGCAAGGCACGTATTGTATTGTTGCCATCGAGGATAAAAAGATGGGGTTTTCATCATATTGCTTGAGTTAATTCCTCTACATCATGTCATCTTGCTTAATGCGTTACTCCGTTCTTTATGAACTTAATACTCTAGAAGCATGTTGGATAGCGGTCGATGTGTGGAGTAATAGTAGTAGATGCAGGCAGGAGTCGGTCTACTTGACACGGATGTGATTCCTATGTTCATGATCATTGCCTTAGATGTCATCATAATTATGCGCTTTTCTGTCAATTGCTCGGCAGTAATTTGTTCACCCACCGTAATACGTGCTATCTCGAGAGAAGCCACTAGTGAAACCTATGGCCCCCATATCGCTTTTCCATATTATTGAATCTCGTTTATATCTTGCTAGTCTCCGATCTATTATTTTGCAATCTTTACTTTCCAATCTATACATCAAAAATACCAACCATATTTACTTTACTATCTCTATCAGATCTCACTTTTGCGAGTGACCGTGAAGGGATTGACAACCCCTTTATCGCGTTGGTTGCAAGTTCTTGATTGTTTGTGTAGGTAGTTGGTGACTTGTGCGTCGTCTCCTACTGATTTGATACCTTGGTTCTCAAAACTGAGGGAAATACTTATGCTACTTTGCTGCATCACCCTCTCCTCTTCAAGGGAAAACCAATGCAAGCTCAAGAGGTAGCAAGAAGGATTTCTGGCACCGTTGTCGGGGATATCTTCGTCAAGTCAAGCCATACCAAGTACCCATCGTAAACTCTTCTCCCTTACATTACATTACACCATTCTCCTCTCGTTTTCCTCTCCCCCACTTCTAAAACGATTTTCGAAAACCTTTGCCTTTTCTTCGCCCCTCTTCCGTTCGTCTCTTTTCGCTTGCTTCTTGTGTGCTTGTGTGTTGGATTGATTACTTGTCACGATGACTCAAGATAATACTAAATTGTGTGACTTTTCCAATACCAACAACAATGATTTTATTAGCACTCCGATTGCTCCTACTACCAATGCTGAATCTTGTGAAATTAATGCCGCTTTGTTGAATCTTGTCATGAAAGATCAATTTTCTGGCCTTCCTAGTGAAGATGTTGCATCCTATCTAAACAACTTCATTGATTTGTGTGATATGCAAAAGAATAAAGATGTGAATAATGATATTGTTAAATTGAGCTATTTCCGTTTTCGCTTAGGGATCATGCTAAAACTTGGTTCTCATCTTTGCCTAAAAATAGTATTGATTCACGGAATAATGGCAAAGATTCTTTTATCTCTAAGTATTTTCCTCCCGCTAAGATCATCTCCCTTAGGAATGATATTATGAATTTTAAGCAACTTGATCATGAGCATGTTGCACAAGCTTGTGAGAGGATGAAATTAATGATACGTAATTGCCCTACACATGGTTTGCATTTGTGGATGATTATACAAAAAAATTATGCCGGATTGAATTTTTCTTCTAGAAATCTTTTAGATTCGGCCGCGGGAGGCACTTTTATGGAAATCACTTGAGGAGAAGCTACTAAACTCTTAGATAATATTATGGTTAATTATTCTCAATGGAACACCGAAAGATCCACTAGTAAAAAAGTTATGTGATTGAAGAGATTAATGTTTTGAGTGGAAAGATGGATGAACTTATGAAATTATTTTATAATAAAATTGTTTCTTATGATCCTAATGATAATCCTTTGTCCACTTTGATTGAGAATAATAATGAGTCTATGGATGTGAATTTTGTTGGTAGGAAATTTTTTGGTAACAACGCGTATAGAGGTAATTTTTATCCTATGCCGTTTCCTAGTAATTCCTCTAATAATTATGGTAATTCCTACAACAACTCTTATGGAAATTTTAATAAGTTGCCCTCTAATTTTGAGAATAGTATTAAAGAATTTATGAGTTCGCAAAAGAATTTTAATGCTTTGATTGAAGAAAAATTGCTTAAGATTGATGAGTTGGCTAGGAACGTGGATAGAATTTCTCTTGATGTTGATTCTTTGAAACTTAGATCTATTCCACCTAATCATGATATCAATGAGTATCTCAAAGCCATGAGAATTTCCATTGATGAGTGCAAAGAAAGAACCGCTAGGATGCGTGCTAAAAAAGATTGGTTTGTGAAAGCGTGTTCTTCTAGTTTTCATGATAATAATGATGAAGATATAAAAGTGATTGATGTGACTCCTATTAAATCTTTGTTTTCTAATATGAATCTTGATAAAGATAGGACTCGAGATGAGTCAACATTAGTTAAAAGGCATCCCGATTCGGGGTTTTTAGATCTAGATGCAAAAATTGATAAAAGTGGGATTGAAGAGGTCAAAACATTAAGTATCAATGAACCCACTATTTGGGATTTCAAGGAATTTAATTATGATAATTGTTCTTTAATAGATTGTATTTCCTTTTTGCAATCCGTGTTAAATTCTCCTCATGTTTATAATCAAAATAAAGCTTTTACTAAACATATCGTTAATGCTTTGATGCAATCTTTTGAAGAAAAGCTTGAACTGGAAGTTTCTATCCCTAGAAAACTTTAGGATGAGTGGGAACCTACTATTAAGATTAAGATTAAAGATTATGAATGTTATGCTTTGTGTGATTTGGGTGCTAGTGTTTCCACGATTCCAAAAACTTTGTGTGATGTGCTAGGTTTCTGTGAATTTGATGATTGTTCTTTAAATTTGCCTCTTGCGGATTCCACCATTAAGAGCCCTATGGGAAGGATTAATTATGTTATTATTGTTGAAAATAGGAATTATATGCCCGTAGATTTCATTGTTCTTGATATAGATTGCAATCCTACATGTCCTATTATTCTTGGTAGACCTTTCCTTAGAACGATTGGTGCAATTATTGATATGAAAGAAGGAAACATTAGATTCCAATTTCCGTTAAGGAAGGGCATGGAACACTTTACTAGGAAGAAAATTAAATTGCCTTATGAATCTATTATGAGATCCACTTATGGATTGCATACCAAAGATGGCAATACCTAGATCTATTCGTGTCTTTATGCCTAGCTAGGGGCGTTAAACGATAGCGCTTGTTGGGAGGTAAACCAATTTTATTTTTGTTCTTTGCTTTTTTATCATGTTTAGTAATAAATAATTCATCTAGATTCTGTTTAGATGTGGTTTTATGTTTTAATTAGTATTTTTGCCAAGTAGAACCTTTGGGAAGACTTGGGTGAAGTCTTTGCAATCTTGCTGTAAAAAATAGAAACTTTTGCGCTCACGAGAATAACTGATTTTTTTTACAGAAGAGTGATTTTAGGATGATTCTTTTTGCAGAATATTAATAGACAAATTACTCACGTCCACCAATTTATTTAAGAATGTTTGGAGTTACAGAAGTGTTCTAAAGTTACAGATTGCTACAGACTGATCTGTTTTTGACAGATTCTGTTTTTTGTGTGTTGTTTGCTTATTTTGATGAATCTATGAGTAGTATCGGGGGGTATGAACCATAGAGAAGTTGGAATAAAGTAGGTTTAACACCAATATAAATAAATAATTAGTTAATTGCAGTACCTAAAGTGGTGGTTTATTTTCTTATACTAACGGAGCCCATGAGATTTTCTGTTGAAGTTTTGTGTTGTGAAGTTTTCAAGTTTTGGGTAAGGATTTGATGGACTTTGGAATAAGGAGTGGCAAGAGCCCTAGCTTGGGGATGACCAAGGAACCCCAAGGTAAAATTCAAGGACAACCAAAAGCCTAAGCTTGGGGATGCCCCGGAAGGTATCCCCTCTTTCGTCTTCGTCTATCGGTAACTTTACTTGAGGCTATATTTTTATTCACCACATGATATGTGTTTTGCTTGGAGCGTCTTGTATGATTTGAGTCTTTTATTTTTAGTTTACCATGATCATCCTTGATGTACACACCTTTTGGGAGAGACACACATGAATCATGATTTATTAGAATACTCTATGTGCTTCACTTATATCTTTTGAGCTAGACAATATTGCTCTAGTGCTTCACTTATATCTTTTTAGAGCACGACGGTGGTTTTATTTTATAGAAATTGTTGATATCTCATGCTTCACTTATATTATTTTGAGAGTCTTTTAGAACAGCATGGTAATTTGCTTTGGTTATAAAATTAGTCCTGATATGAGGGGCATCCAAGATGGGTATAATAAAAACTTTCATATGAAGTGCATTGAATACTATGAGAAGTTTGATTCTTTATAATTGTTTTGAGATATGAAGATGGTGATATTAGAGTCATGCTAGTAGATTAGTTGTGAATTTGAGAGATACTTGTGTTAAAGTTTGTGATTCCCGTAGCATGCATGTATGGTGAACAGTTATGTGATGAAGTTGGAGCATGATTTACTTATTGATTGTCTTCCTTATGATAGGCGGTCAGGGACGAGCGATGGTCTTTTCCTACCAATATATCCCCCTAGGAGCATGCTCTTAGTACTTCGTTTTGATAACTAATAGATTTTTGCAATAACTATGTGAGTTCTTTATGACTAATGTTGAGTCCGTGGATTATATGCACTCTCACCCTTCCACCATTGCTAGCCTCTCTAGTACAGCGCAACTTTCGCTGGTACCATACACCCACCATATACCTTCCTCAAAACAGCCACCATACCTACCTATTATGGCATCTTCATAGCCATTCTGAGATATACTGCCATCCAACTTTCCACCATTCCGTTTATTATGACACGCTCCATCATTGTCATATTGCTTTGCATGATCATGTGGTTGACAACGTATTTGTGGCAAAGCCGCCATTCATAATTTTTCATACATGTCACTCTTGAACCATTGCACATCCCGGTACACCACCGGAGGCATTCACATAGAGTCATATTTTGTTCTAAGTATTGAGTTGTAATTCTTGAGTTGTAAGTAAATAAAAGTGTGATGATCTTCATTATTATAGCATTGTCCCAGTGAGGAAAGGATGATGGAGACTATGATTCCCCCACAAGTCGGGATGAGACTCCGGACGAAAAATAAATAAAAAGAAGAAAAAAGAGGCCATAAAAAAAGAGAAAAGGCCCAAACAAAAAAAAGAGAGAAAAGGAGAGAAGGGGCAATGCTACTATCCTTTTTCCACACTTGTGCTTCAAAGTAGCACCATGATCTTCATGATAGAGAGTCTCCTATGTTGTCAATTTCATATACTAGTGGAGATTTTTCATTATAGAACTTGGCTTGTATATTTCAATGATGGGCTTCCTCAAAAGTGCCCTAGGTCTTCGTGAGCAAGGAATTTGGATGCACACCCACTTAGCTTATTTTTGAGCTTTCATACACTTATAGCTCTAGTGCATCCATTGCATGGCAATCCCTACTCACTCACATTGATATCTATTGATGGGCATCTCCATAGCCCGTTGATACGCCTAGTTGATGTGAGACTATCTTCTCCTTTTTGTCTTCTCCACAACCACCATTCTATCCCACCTATAGTGCTATGTCCATGGCTCACGCTCATGTATTGCGTGAAGATTGAAGAAGTTTGAGAACATCAAAAGTATGAAACAATTGCTTGGCTTGTCATCGGGGTTGTGCATTATTAAATACATTGTGTGATGAAGATAGAGCATAACCAGACTATATGATTTTGTAGGGATAGCCTTCTTTGGCCATGTTATTTCAAGAAGACATGATTGCTTTGTTAGTATGCTTGAAGTATTATTGTTTTTATGTCAATATTAAACTTGTGTCTATAATCTTTTGGATCTGAACATTCATGTCACAATAAAGAAAATTACATTGATAAATATGTTAGGTAGCATTCCACATCAAAATTTTTGTTTTTATCATTTACCTACTCGGGGACGAGCAGGAATTAAGCTTGGGGATGCTTGATACGTCTCCAATGTATCTATAATTTTTTATAGTTCTTTCGCCTATATATACTCTTATACCCTAAAACATCAGGGGGAGCCACGAAACCACTTTTCCACCGCCGCAACCTTCTGTACCCATGAGATCCCATCTTAGGGCCTTTTCCGACGCTCTACCGGAGGGGGATTTGATCATGGAAGGCCTCTACATCAACACCATTACCTCTATGATGAAGCATTTACCATAGACCTTCGGGTCCATAGTTATTAGCTAGATGGCTTCTTCTCTCTCTTTGATTCTCAATACAAAGTTCTCCTCGATGTTCTTGGAGATCTATTCGATGTAATACTCTTTTGTGGTGTGTTTGCCGAGATCTGATGAATTGTGTATTTATGATCAAGATTATCTATGAATATTATTTGGTTCTTCTATGAATTCTTAGATGCCTGATTTGATATCTTTGCAAGTCTATTCGAATTATCTGTTTAGTTTGGCCTACTAGATTGATCTTTCTTGCCATGAGAGAAGTGCTTAGCTTTGGGTTCAATCTTGCGGTGTCCTTTCGCAGTGACAGTAGGGGCAGCAAGGCACGTATTGTATTGTTGCCATCGAGGATAAGAAGATGGGGTTTTCATCATATTGCTTGAGTTAATTCCTCTACATCATGTCATCTTGCTTAATGTGTTACCCCGTTCTTTATGAACTTAATACTCTAGATGCATGCTGGATGGTCGATGTGTGGAGTAATAGTAGTAGATGTAGGCAGGAGTCGGTCTACTTGACACGGACGTGATGCCTATGTTCATGATCATTGCCTTAGATGTCATCATAATTATGCGCTTTTCTATCAATTGCTCTTCAGTAATTTGTTCACCCACTGTAATACATGCGATCTCGAGAGAAGCCACTAGTGAAACCTATGGCCCCGGGTCTCTTTTCCATATTATTGAATCTCATTTACATCTTGCTAGTTTCTGATCTATTATTTTTTAATCTTTACTTTCCAATCAATACATCAAAAATACCAAAAATATTTACTTTACTATCTCTATCAGATCTCACTTTTGTGAGTGACCGTGAAGGGATTGACAACCCCTTTATCGCGTTGGTTGCAAGTTCTTGATTGTTTGTGCAGGTATTCGGTGACTTGTGCATCGTCTCCTACTGGATTGATACCTTGGTTCTCAAAACTGAGGGAAATACTTATGCTAATTTGTTGCATCACCCTTTCCTCTTTAAGGGAAAACCAACGCAAGCTCAAGTGGTAGCATGGGCTGCTAGGTGGGCTGCGCCAGGTAAGGTCCTTTTTCCTTTTCTTTCTGTTTTTCTATTATTCTGTGACTATTGGGCTTTATTAAAAATACCAAAGCACTTACAAAAATAATGAAACCGGGTGTGGGCACTGTTTGGAATATTTCCAACATCCCTCGTTTGCATTCGTCAATATTTGGACATTTAGAATTTAAATGCCCAAATGCAAATAACTTATGATTTAATTCAGTGACCCAAGGTGACCTAGAAAAATGTGAACCATTTTTGGCAGAGGTTCTAGACCATGAAAAAAATGGTGAACATTTTTGAAGGGCATTTCAGGTTCATTGAAAAATATTTTAGTAAACCCTAGTTGGTTTAAGTGGTGCTGGGGGTTTAGGTCATCCCCATTTCATTTTTTTGGGAAATTTAAACATGATGCACACTCTAATGCAAGCACTGACTAGGGTTGTGACACTTAATCCTTTTGATCCTCTCTTATATATGCACATTTGGTCTTTCAACAATGCCAAAGTTTCTGAAAAGCTTGATATATAATCTGTAAAAGATCCATCAATGTCTTGTACTAGCGACTGATAGTCACAATCCAGGGTGAGTTAAAGAATCTAATCATACAAGGCGATTTATAATCATATCCAATCTTTGAGAAGATCAGTTTGGTGGCTTATAACCTTCGTATGACAAAAGTCATTTAAAAACAAGAAATATAGAATATATACATGTATATCTCCAATAGTTATAAATCGGCTTGAAAGGCACGACCAAAAGAGACCAGCTCTTATTATGTTTTTGAAAAATACATTTTTTACGCCTCAAAGAAGCTTGGCATGAAAGTCGTTCATCCCATAAGTCGGCTCTCATGTGACATAAATCCGTTGTTTAAATCTTAACTAGTTCGGGGTCTTATTGAAAAGATTGACTCTTAAGAGTATGAACGGGCCACATAGCGGAGAGACTACAGCAGACAGGTGAGTTTATCCTAGCTCACTATAAGCTGGCTCTCTCGTGACATAAGCCGTCGCTTAAACCTTGACAAGTTCAGGGTCTTGTTTAAAAGATTAAGGGATAATTGGTTTTATGCCCATAGTTGTGTCCCACTCGATAGGATTGCCCATAATTTCCAAAAGCCAGCGGTTTTGTCCAACCCGCTTTGGTCGTCTTGTGCTTATTCCCTTTGACCATTTGACCGTCACTTTGAGAACTTCATAACTAATTCATACTAAATAAGAAAAATGCAAATAAGATACCAAAATGTTCGGAAAAACATCACATGTATGTCAATGTCACTTGCATTCATGACAAAAGTGTTGGTAAGCGCCCATCCGAGTTTTAGCTCTTATCACACCACCATGAACAGTAAAATCTTAAAAAGTTCAAAAAAATCCAAAAAAATTGGTGTCAAAGAATGACAAATGTTTTAAGTAATTGCCAAGTTTCATCAGTGAATGACATTTGTGGAAGTCATGGCAAAAAAACAATTTATTTTGGAATGTTGATTATTTTTTTTGCCATGACTTCCACAAATGTCATTCCCTGATGAAACTTGGCAAGCACTTAAAACATTTGTCATTCTTTGACACTAATTTTTTGGAATTTTTTGAACTTTTTAAGATTTTACTGTTCATGGTGGTGTGATAAGAGCTAAAACTCGGATGGGCACTTACCAACACTTTTATCATGAATGCAAGTAACATTGACATACAGGTGATGTTTTTCCGAACATTTTGGTATCTTATTTGCATTTTTCTGATTTAGTATGAACTAGTTATGAAGTTTTCGATGTGACGGTTCAACGGTCAAAGGGCAAAAGCACAAGACGAGCAAAGTGGGTTGGATAGAACCGCTGGCTTTTGGAAATTAGGGGCAATCCTGTTGAGTGGGGCCCAACTAGGGGCATAAAACCAATTATCCCAAAGATTAACTATCAAGAGTACGGTGGGTCACCTGGCGGAGTAGCAAGTCGCAAACAGGCAGGTTTAACTCAGATATGGCATGAAAGCCGGTCAAGTGGGTATGAAAGATATACTCATTGAATAGGAAGCCCTGAAGCGACCATTGGCATGAAAGTCGATCAAGAGGGTAAGAATTGCTATGCTCATTGAGCAGGAAGCCCCCAAGTGACCCATAATGTGGCATGAAAGCCAATCAAGAGGGTAAGAATAGCTATGCTCATTGAGGAGGAAGCCCCCAAGTGACCCATAGTGTGGCATGAAAGCCAATCAAGAGGATAAGAATAGCTACGCTCATTGAGCAGGAAACCCCAAGTGATTTTTATGATGAACTCATGTATAAGGAATATGAGATGAAAATGACAGATGCCCCGAGTTTAGGCATGTCGGCTTTATTGAATTGATCAGAAAAGATATATACATTGACAGAGGTATGTACAATGACTAGAGCCAATGATTCAAGTATAGTAAGGCCGAAAATGAGCAATGTTCCACGGCCTATTGGTCTCTTCCTCGGAAGTGTGCGACTTTTGTGCTCACGTATGTCGATGAGATAATAAGACCATTGTTGAGATTCTTGCAAATCACAAAAGGTCCTTCCCAAGGCGGTGATAGCTTATGCATGCCTGTCTGATCTTGAATCAGTCGGAGCACTAACTCACCCTATTGAAATGTCCAGGTCTTAGCTCTGCGGCTATGATAGCGACGCAGGTCTTGTTGATAAATCACCGAACGGGCCACTGCAGATCACGTTCCTCGTCTAATGCATAAAGTGCATTCTGACACGATGTCTCATTATCAGCTTCAATGTAAGCCGCCACCCTGGGCGAGTCGTGTCGGATGTTACTTGGGAGAACTGCCTCTGCACCGTAAACCATGAAGAAAGGCGTATAGCCTGTTGATATATTGGGGGTGGTTCTGATACTCCAAATGACTGAAGGAAGCTCTTCAACCCAACAACCCGACATTCGCTCTAGAGGAACCATAAGTCGGGGCTTGATCCCTCTCAATATTTCTTTATTAGCACATTCTGCTTGACCATTGGACTGTGGATGAGCCACTGAAGACACATCAAGACGGATGTGCTCTCTTTGACAGAAGTCCTTCATAGCACCTTTAGATAAAATTGTGCCATTATCAGTGATAATACTATGAGGATAAACAAAGTGGAAGATCAACTTTTTACAAACTAAACTGCAGTCGCCGCATCACACTCCGGCTCTGCCTCAATCACTACAAAAAAAGACACATCTGTGACATTTTGGGCCAAACAAAAAAAAATCTATCATACTTATGACACTTCTACGATGATAATTGTGACAAAACCCGGTATCATCATAGATGTGGTGGGGTCCTACTTCTATGACAAAAAATCATGACAAAAATGGGCTTTTCGTCCTGGGCGGGCTAGAGACGTAGCTGCATGACATTCTTTGGGACATCCATGACGGAAAAAACAATGGTAGAAGCGAGGGCGAGGAAAATTTCGGCGAGTTCCCGGTTACGGTTGGTGGTCGAGGGCCGAGCTATGCGCATTTCTCTCATACATGTACGTGCGTGTGCAAGGGGTTGGGCTCTAACTGAACTTGAGCGAAGCGTTGGGCTCTAACTGAACCCGAGCGATTGCACTGCAGGCTACGCATTACTGAACCCAAGCGATCGATTGATGGCTGTTAAGTGAACCCGATCGAGCGATTCCTTTGCTACTGCTGCTAACTAAAGCCGATCGATGCTGCCTCTGGATGAACAGTGAGCGTTGCCGGGGGGGTTTGGATGAACAATGAGCGGCGGGGGTGGATGAACAGGACCCCGTGGCATTGTCTCTGGATGAACAGGACCCCGATCTATCGAGCCGGTTGGGGCTAGTTGAACAGGACCCGGTGGAGGGCTGGATGAATAGGACGACCCCATGGAGGGCTAGATGAACAGTAGACGATGGAGGGATGGCTGAACAGTAGCCCGTGGAGGGGTGGTTGAATAGGAGCCCATGGAGAGGGGTGGTTGAACAGTAGCCGGTGGAGTAGCGCGCGGTGGAGGCTGGATGAACAGGAGCCCGTGGATGAATAGTCGCAGGTGGAGGCTGGAGGAGGTCGACGGTGGATGAACAGTAGCACGTGGAGGCTGGAGGAAGTCAACGGTGGAGATGAATAGTATCCCGTGGAGTCCCGTTTTGCGGCATGCCACACCCCTCCCGATGAACAGGACCCCCGTTTCGACCGTAGCGCTCCAACACAAGTCTGTTTCGTCCGTTTTGCGGTACGCCACACCCCTCCCGATCAACAGGACCCCGTTTCGATTGTAGGAGGTCCAACACAAGTCCGTTTCCTCCATTTTGCGGTACGCCAGACCCCTCCCAATGAACAGGATCCCGTTTCGAACGTGGCCGGTCGAACACAAGGCCGTTTCCTCCGTTCTGCGGTACGCCAGGCCTCGTTTCCATCGCCTGTTCCGTCCAAGCCGGTTGGCTCCCACGCGTTCCGTTGCCTCCCGATGAACATGACGCATTCCGTTGCCTCCCGATGAACACGCTGCATTTCGTTGCCTCCCCATAAACATGACGACGATGCAGTTTCTCCGTTCCAACCCAGCCATGTACACGATCCTTGGCCGTACGTATGCGCGAGTAGGCGTTCGAGACCCCGCCCGTATGTACGTACGTGGCCGTATTTTCTTTCTTTCACACTGGCCGCTTTACGTACGTGTACATGCTACATGCCCGCCTCTACTACGACACGTGCGCGCCTCTACATCCACCAGTATGTACGTACACGTTCACGACCAGAATGACAACGCTACGTATGTTTTGACCAGGTGGGTCCCGACTGTCAGGCACTTCCTTGCGTGCGAAGATGTAGCTGGTGGGTCCCAGCAGTTAGGGGGGGAATCATTTTTTTTGCCCGAACGCACTTCCTTGCGTGCGAAGATGATGTAGCTGGTGGGTCCCAACAGTCAAGGGGAAACATTTTTTTCGCGAAATACAGTGGCTCGTCCGGTGGGTCCCTGCTGTCAGGTGGAGGAATAATTATTTTGTGCATAATAAGGAGGCACTTCCTTGCGGCCGCCATGGACCTAGCTGTTAGCCTCTCCATGTACAGTACTCTTCCGATGGAAGTCATTCCTTGACCACGTTGACCATGCCGCATGGAGAGCACTAGGGCGATGGACGACGGCGAGGCCTAGGAAGGGGACGATGCAGAGCCGGGGAAGACGCAGCAGTGGAAGCCCGCGCAGAGAGGAGTATGAGGATTCACTAGTTCGGCTATGGTGTGAGGCTGCCGTCGCCGTAGGTCCTGGCCAATGGTGGGAATAGTAGGGGGCGGTGAGGCCTCCGCAGTAGCACAGCCGGCCATGGGAGGCAGGAGCATGCAGCACGACCGGCGCTGCTTTGGGCGGCTGGAGCAAGAAGACCAGAGGTTGAAGAAGCACTACGGCCGTTGGATGGACATGGTACGATCACTGGAGCTAGAGTCGTTCATATTGACTAAGTTGACAAAGCCCTCCGTCCTCGTCCACTTAGTAGGCCCACAAGTCAGCCTCCCACCAAGGTCGGTCCCAGCTATCAGGGGGAGTATTCATTTTTTCTGCGTAATAAGGAGGCACTTCCGGTGGGTCCGAGCTGACAGCGGGGGGAACTTTTTTTTGTGAAATACGGTGGCCCGTCTGGTGGGTCCCAGCATTCAGGGGGAAACGTTTTTTTTTTTGCGAAATACTGGTGGCCCGTCTGGTGGGTCCCTGCTGTCAGGTGGAGGAATAATTATTTTCCGTGTAATAAGGAGGCACTTCCTTGCGGCTGCCGTGGACCCAGCTGTCAGCCTCTCCATGTACAGTACTCTTCCGATGGAAGTCGGTCATTGACCACATTGACCACGCCACGCTGAGAGCACCACGGCGGTGGACGATGGCGAGGCCTAGGAAGGGGACGACGCGGAGCCGGGAAAGACGCAGCAGTGGATGCCCACGCGGAGAGGAGTATGAGGGTTCACTGATTCGGCTGCGGTGTGAGGTTGTCGTCGATGCAGAATAACAGGGGGTGTAGGTGTGTGGAGGGATGGCGTGGCCAGTGGTGGGAGTAGTATGGGGGCGGTGAGGCCTCCGCGGCAGCACAGCCGGCCACGGGAGGCAGGAGCAGGCGGCACGACCGGCGCTGCTTTGTGCGGCTGGAGCAAGAAGACCAGAGGTTGAAGAAGCATTGTGGCTGTTGGATGGACATCAGACGGTCACTGGGGTATTGACTAAGTTGACAAAGCCCTCCGTCCCCGTCAACTTAGTAGGCCCACAAGTCAGCCACACAATATGGTGGGTCCCAGCTAGCAGGGGGTATTCATTCTTTTGGGCGTAATAAGGAGGCACTTCCTTGCGTGCAAAGATATAGCTGGTGGGTCCTACCTGTCAACGGGGGGAACGTTTTTTCGTGAAATACAGAGGCCCTTCCTGTGGGTCATAGTTGTCAAGTGGAGGAATCATTATTTTGCGCGTAATAAGGAGGCATTTCCTTGTGTGCGGCCGTGGACCCAGCTATCAGCCTTTCCACGTACAGTCCACTTTCGATGGATGTCGTTCATTGACCACGTTGACTAGGCCGTGCCGAGAGCACCAGGGCGGTGGATGACGGCGAGGCCTAGGAAGGGAACAACATGGAGCCAGGCAATAGTCGGCGGTTGTTTGCCACGCGGAGGAGTACGAGGGTTTACTGGTTCGTCTGCCGTCCCCAGAGAATAATAGCAGGTGTGGGTGAGTAGAGGGATGGCTAGGCCAGCGATGGGAGTATGGTGGGGCCGTGAGGCCTGCGCGGCAGCATAGCCGGCCGCGGGAGGAGGGAGCAGGCAGTCCCGTCGGTGCTTGTTTGAGCGGCTGGAGCATGAAGAGCAGAGATTGAAGAAGCACGACAGCCGTTGGATAGACATCCAACAGTCACTGCTCTCGTGTGTTGACTAAGTTGACAGGGTGTTGCGTGTGCGTCAACCTTTTTTTTATGAAAGCATACGCGTCAAATATATGGAAAATAGCATACAACCCATCTGCCATTATTTCTAATAATGTACAGCCCATTTGCTAATTCTTTAGAATTTTTTGGAGCCCATCTTCTTTTTCTTAGCATTACACCCCATATTGTGGCCACGGTTAAAAAGTATACGAAATTTTGCATATTTCGGTGCGGTTAACTGTTTTTAATCCAGAAATATCGATTCACATTCAAACTATCTTGAAAAATAATTTATATAAATATAAAGTCCAAATAATTGTCCACGCATAAAAATCAATGGAATTTAAAATCTTGTAATGAAAAAAAAATTGAAACTAATTCCCGGTTTGATGTGTTTTAAAAATGTACAACCTATTTCTGGGCAAACCGAATGAAACTCTCCTCGTCTTGAAAGATTTGCAGCCCAGCAGGGCCGATAAAGCAAGTAGGCCTCATTTGGGTATTTCTTAAAAAAAATAGAATTGGGCTAGCCATTTTCAGCAAGAAAAAAACACACTGGGCTCATGATGTGGTAAACATAAATAAAACCCTGGCTAGATGGGCCACAGCCCCCGCATAGCCCCATTGTTATCCTGATCCGTCGCTAAAACTAGTATAAATAACAACAGCTTGTTCCTCAAAAAAACAAAACTGCGCGACCTGCTGGGTCCCTGTGTCTGCCGCTCATAGTGTAATTCTCTCATTTATTGACTACGTTGACAATGGCGTGAGCCCCAGATGTCCAACCATTAGGAGGACTCATATTTTTGGGCTTGTAATATAGAGGCACTTGCTTGCGTACTGCCATGACATTGGTGGGTCCCTACTGTCATCCTCTCCACATACAGTCATCTCCTTGTTCCTCTCGGTTGTTGACGACGTTGACAATGCAAGAGGGCGGCGCACCGCGCACGGCGAGTGAACCAAGGCTGCAAGGCGGAGGATGACGGCGAGGCCTCGGACGGAACGAATAGGAGCCGTGGAAGATGTGTCGGTCCAGTCGCAGGTGGAGGGGAGTACGAGGGTTGACTGGTTCGGGTGCGGGTGCGTGTTGGGGCTGATGTCGCCGGAGAATAACAGGACATGTGGGGGAATAGAGGGAGGGACTGGCCAACGTTGGAGGGTACGTATGGTAGGGCGGCGGAGGTGCAGCTAGCCATGGGAGGCGGGAGCAGGACGAGACGACGGGGTGGTTTGGTTTGGGCGGTTGGAGGAAGAAGAAGACAAGAGATAGAAGATACACGACAGATGTTGGATGTCAATCCAACGGCTGGTAGGCAGAATCGTTTGTTGATTGGCTAGTAAGTCAACACCACCTTGGATATATAGGCTATTTCTTCGCGGGTCCGAAATGTCAGAATCCAAATCTGTAACGGTCATGCAGCCTTTCCTATGAAAATTTGCAGCCCATTTGATGTGCTAGTTCGAAATAAGTTTGTGAGTGCTGGTGGGGGCTAATCACTTAGCTTCTGTAATGCACAGTGAGCTCAAGCAGCCGGCGAGAGTGATGTTATTTCCCTTGGTTGGCATTTGTTACAATATTTCACTCTAAATTAAATGAATGGCAAGCCATTTGCCTTGTTTCAAAGAAAATATGATAGTCACAGCCGAGTTGAAAAGGGAAGGAACATCTAACTCTAGCTTACAAACTGTACAAAAGCACGAGGGTTAATTGTTCATCAGGTTTCAAAAAAACTAGGTTGAAAAGGGCAACAACATCTAACTCCAGCACTGTTTTCGGCAGTCACAGTCAAATGGATTGGTCAGGTCCATAGAATGAACATCCTGGGTCATAAAATTTATTGGATTATGGCCACAATATGTTGTAAATAGAATCCACCGATCTCATGAGAAGTGAGAAAATCCCGATGCTTATGAATCCACCGATTGGTTATAACTTTCTTACCCCGTCCTGTTGCCAAAATAGACATGAAGATTGAAAACAGTTAAGGTCTAAAAAAAGAGTGTCGAAAGAGCAACAGCTGAATGGTTAATTCTAGTACACTATATCCGGGCTTCCAATGTGTGTGAAATCATCACCTTTATACACAACTTCACCAGACATGGAAAGCATTGCAGCAAGCCAATAATCTTGTTCAGATCAAAACTATTCATTTGGATATATAAGATCTTGACAGAATCCAGCACCATTGATAGGCCATCCATGGGGAAACTCTTCATTGAGCATAGAACATAATATTAGTACAAAATGTGTACTCCAAGATGATATATAACTTATGCGCAGAAATTTAAAATGCAACTTATAGTTACAAGTGTAGATGATAATATAAAGTACCTGAAGAACTGTGGAGCCAAACACCATATTGAAATGAGCACAGAGATCATGTATTACACCCAAGGTCTCTAGTTTAGGCACAGAGAGGACGGTTATTTGCAACGGTGAATAACTAGAATCAAGGATCAACCTTTGGAGTGAAGGGGCATCTTGGATGATGAGTTTCCTTCTGTCAAAAGAAATGCCAATTCTTACAAGGTTAGGCGACTTTATTTGGAGACAACCGATTCTAACTGTGAAAACAACCACCAAGCACTCCAGGGCAGGGCAACTGGAGTGGATGATGCTGTGCAATGAGGCCTCCGATCTACGAACCCGCACAAGTGAAAGTTTCTTAAGAAATGGGAGTTGAAGGTTTAGTACCATATTGTCTGGTAGGTAGCACAGTGCAAAGGTGGCGGTGTGGAGAGAGGAGGAAAACCGCGAGATGGACATCGGTGATGAGGCCACAAGTTCATGGCGTTCGGCATGTAGTATGTGATTTCCAGGGGAATAGTAGAACTCAAGCAGCTGTAGTTCTGTGAATTTAGGGGATTTCAGTCAGGCATCCACCATGCAGGGCATGGTATGCTTGCTCAGGTAGCATCACGGGATGCAGAGGCTTTGAGCGGAGCCCTGGTGGGAGGAGATGATGGCTCTGGGGATTTCAAAATCATTGAAGAGAGATAGCTGATGACAGTCGAGATTAAGTGGCACGGCGCGCCATAGAGGGCGCCATCGAATTGAGAGGACTTGGGTGCGGAAGCAATCCTTGGTGGGGAGAAGCGAGATGATCTTCAAAAGGACGGCGTCCGGGAGATCGCTGATGCGTTCCACTCGAGATCATACGGGTTCCTAGGATCCGGTGGGGGTGGGGTCGCCGCTTCACCCCGTGCTACCGGGTGCGGGATCTACAACAGGTGTCGCCACTGGCGGGAGCCTCATCTTCTTGGCGCTGGGGTCAGCCGACTCCATTTTCCTCGAGAGCGTCACGTCGCGCTCACGGATTTGAGCAGAGTAACGAATGACGAGCCTAGTTGTAGTGTGAGTGAAGAAGAAGGGGAGCTGGGGTTTTTCTGTAGTAGTGAGGAAGAAGGGGAGCTGGGGTTTTCTGTAGGAGTGAGGTGAGGAATTTGGGGGTACGAGTGGGTGCGAGCTGACGTGAGGTGGGTGGGAGCGAGGAGGAAGAAGAGCACCAAGGTTTTTTTGGGGGGGCGGTGTGCTGGGTGTGGGTAGCGCCTCTCATTCAGTAAATATATGGGCATTTGAATTGATTTTACTATTTACTAGTGTGGATGGGCTATGTTGTCTTGGGCCCAGAGAAACAATTACTACTAGTACAGTGGAGACACTCTACAGCTACCCAGAAAAACAATTACTACTAGTATAGTGGATACAATACTGCTTCTGGCTCCTCCTAGGTCATTGAAACGTCTCCCTCTACTGAATGTCGTTATACTTTTGTTCACCGACATGCGGGCCGTGTAGCATGCGGGCCCAAATGCCATCCACCAAATTAGAAGGCAGTATGCAGGCGGAGAGTCACCCCGGTTGTAGCACGGCAATAACGAGCCGTCGTATCACAAAACCCCACCTCCTTGCAGTCTAAGTTTGACGGACGAAGCAACCATCATTTCACTCTTCGCTGAATCCCCTTCTCCATCACCGTCTTCAAGAAAGGCAACACTCGCATCTGCCACTGTTCTTCTCTCCCAGCGAAGGGAAGGTAAGCGGATCCGTGATGTTGGTATATTTTCGTTCAGAAAAAAAAGTTTTGCAAAGCAGTAACCGATCCTCACTCTCTTTTTTGTTTCATTGTCATTGCGATTGTGTTTTCCTTTCAGTGGTCTCCTAGTATTTTTCAGTTTCATGATGGACCAAGGACAACCAGGCAAAGATCTGCTGATATTGGAGCAGACGTGGGAGGCTGATCCCCACGAGATAGAGAGCTCCAAGAAGATGGAGGCAGCCACCGAGCCGACCCCAGATACGCTCACGGCCACTACTGAGATGGTCAACGCCCCGTTTGAGGTTACAACCCCCGTGGCACTACAGGAGCAGTTTTCCCCGTTCGAGGATGTATCCCCCCCTACTGAGCTGCCCAAGGTGATTTTCTTCTTTGCCGATCTCGATTGTGGTTTTTCATCTAAGTATGTGGTGATGAATAATGCAAAATTTTATTAGCTTCGATGCCATGCTATACATAGTGGTTTAAATAACTTGTGTTTCTTATACTGAAAAGTAATTCAGAATTTGTTTCTATTTCAATTAGAGCCCTGATGCAGACAAGGATTGTGTGGTTCTACATGTCACTCGCTATGAGACGGATGACCTGAATATACGAACTGGGAAAACAGAGTTCTTAGGCTGTCGGATCCTGGAAGCCATTTGCGGTTATACCAATGAAGAGTTGTATTCCAGCATCATTGTTGTCAGGCGTGTTGTCCAGGGTGTACTGAAGCACAAGAAGTTCAAAGCTACTCCTTCATTTGTGAGGCATACTGTTCTTGGCAAGCTTACATAGGAAGATGACGTGGCATGCCTCCACAAACAAGTTTATCAGTGGCAAGGCCACAAGGTTGTCTTCATGAAGGTTCACAAGATTGAGCTACTGCGGGACGTCCTCGATGATGTTCATGGCAAGGTCCGTCTTGTGTCCAGCACAAATTAGATCGAGGCATGAAATAGTTGCCCCAGCTAGTGTTTAATAGTAGTTTGGATTGTGTCTAATTATCCAAATCTTGCCTGTTATCGACCCCTCTGGGGCTAGTACTCTGTTTGGATCCGTCTATGGGAACTGCTGCTACTTTTGTGTGCTCGTGAATCATGTGAGAACCATCGTAATTGTTGCTGAAACAGATGCGTCCTCACTAGTTTTTTCATGAATATGGCATGGTAAGACATAAGTTGTCACGATTTATCATACGAGCAGTGTGTGTTTTGATGAAATACAACACTTGTTCAAGAACTGTGTGCCAACGTATACATAAGTACTTGTAAACACTGTTGGTGCTACCCCACTTGTAAGAAGTTGTGCAAAACACGGCACATTGGCTCAGCTTGCTTCAACACTAGGCTATCGACCAGCTAACAATCAACAATCTGTTGTCTGACATATAAGCAATTATGTATCTTGTTACAGTGGTTCATGCAGTTAACTGAGGCCACAATGTAAATTCCAAACGTTCACACGCTAGTCCAGTGCTCATGTGGAACACTCACATTAAACCCGTCTTCATAAAAAACTTGAAAAGCATAAGTTAAGCAATTTTATACATCTCAATGATTCATGGAACATAACAAACATATACTAGTTCACAGCAAAAGAAAAAGTTGTGAGAAGGTTTACAAATCAGGAAAAAACAAGCAAGGCTTCTCTGAGCAAAGGGCCTCCCGGCAGGCTTAAATTTCCTGGAGTTCACTCTGGTTTTTTCTTGTTGCCACCATCCAGGGTTAGGTTCTGTCATTCCAGAATAACCAATTATAATTGTGGTCTCAGCTGGAATGCTGAACTGAACCATGCAGTGTACTGACCAGGTGAAATTCTTGTGCATTCCACTAAATTTAAGCACCGCTATTTGCAGAAATAAGGAGACCACAATGCCTCTTGTCCGCGCACCTGTCCAAAAAACCGCCGTGCAGCTGTGCCAGCTAGTCCTCGGTCCATGGATGAACTGGTAGAAAGTGCATACCGGACTAGGATGTAGTTGTTTTCGCTCGTCCCTGCACTGCAACCAGGAAGTAAAACGTATGAATCATCTTCTTTTAGATTGTGTTGGTCATTCTACCTTAGTTACTACCAATGTAGGAATACCTTGAACACTTGAGGTTAGACGACGGCAACGAGGGATAGACATCTCATTTTGCGCAGTTCTACTAAACCTGAGGTGTGTGCTTTCGATTGCGTGGATAGAAACGATACCGAGACAGACATCCCGAAACGATATGGAGGCAGACATCCCTGTTTGCGCAAATATGAAATACGGTTATTTAAACAGTGACAGATATTTGCAGTGGCGTATGATTAATAGCAGCATCTATTGTGTTATAATTGGCACTAGATTGACAATATGAAGAGTCCTGAAGTAAGTAGTATCACATCACATCAACACTACCACTAGATTAACATGCAGAACAATAGCATTAGTATTACTGTCATGAGAGTAGCACATGGTCAGTAAATGTGCAATCTAATTTGTGCAGTTCCACTGGGATGAAGCAATGTTAGCGGTGTGAGATTTAAGTGTAACTGCAAAAACACAATTCATGGGAAATAAAGCAAGACGGAAGCACTTCATAAAATGGTGGTGGCATTGCTTCAATTTATCGACGGCACTAGACCATTACTTATAGTGACATTAGGTGGCATTGCTTAATGATTCGTGTGATTTTACATTAACGGTAGTGATATGGGCGTAGGGATAGCAGGGGCATAAAGTGGTGAGGTAGATGTACCTGCCGAGAGCGGCAAACACTCAGGCAGCATGTCTGTATTTGTCCCATTTTTATCTCCTCGGCGACATTTTCCTATGTGAGCACATGAAATCTAGACCTGCTCATTCTCATTTGCATTGTCCCCCAACACCTGTCACTTTCTTTCCTTTTTCAACCAAGAGATAGGTCCACTTCCCCCCACCCTTCGCCATCCACCATGCTTTCTTCGTCTTTTCAACCAAGAGACCGGTTGGGTAGCTAGTATCTACTACTTTCCCCCGTTTCCTCTTAGAACCAAATCCTAGATTCATGCTACAGCTTTCCCACTTTCTTCCCTGTTTGAACCAACTCTTAGAGTCGACTGTATGAACTGGCTTTACCTCTAATAATAGTAAAAGTCTAGGTGGCTTTGGAATAGCGGACGGAAGTAGAAAAAGATCCACACGAAGGGAGCTGGGGCAGTAGAGCAAGGTAGGTTTTGAAGGAATATATACCTGAGGGTCATCGGCATGTGGCAAAGACGGCGTCAGGAGGCCGCATCTTGGCCACAATACCATAGGGAGGAAGAAGGGGTCGGAGGCCCTCTTGAGCCGGCGCTCTCTCGGAGAGAACGGCACGGCCGCCGATCAGAACGTGCGGGCAGCCGTTGGTCTCCTCCCTCGCCACCGACGACAGCGTGAACGATGCACCTACACCCCTACCCCGGTCGAGGTTGTCCGGCCGGATTTGTGACCAGTCGTGAGCTGAGAGAGAGTGTGGCCACATATGTCTTGCTTAGATCTGGAGAGCATGAGAGAGTGAACGAGATGAACCCTAGTAAAGCAAGCGCTAAGGCTCCTGCTTATATATATAGTGGAGTGATTTTGTTGTACCAGCTTCAAAAAAAGTGCTCCTACATGTACGCGCGAGTGGGTGTGAGAGAACTAGTGCGTGCATGCACCGATTCTCTTCGAGAGAGTACAATATACTATGCCCAAAGAACATTCGCCGCAAGAGTAATAGTATAAGTGTGTGACGTGTGAGCTAAAATAAAATGTGCGTGCATCTTTTGTTTTTTAGAAGTTCTGAGGGTAGGGTGTGAAGAGCACATATGTGCGTGACATCTACCTGCAGATAGACGGTGGGTGCGATGTGTGAGTCGGTGAGAGGACTCGGGAGAGTCGTGACTCATGAGGGTGCGTGTGCGTGAGAGAGGGGGGGCACGTATCAATGCAATGCATGTGTCCATAAATCATTATCCGAAAACGTTTTCCACAAGCCTTTTCCTGACGAACGCCATAAGAACCATTAGATCGGCATCCGACAGTGTCAGTTTTGCCATGTCATTTAACAGAACAACCACTCCTCCTACACATAGATCTTCCACGTGAGTGTTAGCAACTGATGTATGCTCCCTCTGTTCCAAAATGCAGTGCATATAGCTTTATTGAAAACTCAAACCTCACAAACTTTTACCGAGTTTTCGTGTACCAAATTGCACATGTAGAATACCATGTATATATCATTTCATTCATCTTCGAGAGGTAACTGTAAAGATGGGGGAGGAGTGTACAAAGAAAGACCATCGTATCACCCGCAGGAATTTCAACCATCCTTTGGTGTCGAGGAATATCATAGGAACTCTATATGATATGATTTTTATAGGACTTTTTCCTTTAGAGCCAATTGGTTCATAGGAATAGATTCATATACTCCACATTTCAAAGGAAATAAACATGATATCATTTCTATAGCTTTAGAGCCACTTGGTTCATATGAATGGATTCCTATACTCCCTTAATTTCAAAGGAAAATAAATATTAGCGTATATTCAATAGAAAAGTTCCTATGATATGAACCAAATTACATCTCTTTTCTAATCCCTCCTCATAGGAATTGAGATACATGTCATCTCTAGATTCAATAGAAAAGTTCCTATGATGTGAACCAAATGACATCTCTTTTCCAACCCCTACTCATAGGAATTGAGATACTCCTTGTCATCTCTTTCCCTACAACTTCCATGTATACATCTTTTATTCCTAAATAGATAGTACAACCCACTAGTAGCTTTTTTCCAAGACATGCAACTATGGCACAAGAACTATATAGTGTGCCAATAACTTTGAAAGATGGTTGCTGGATGAAGCTAATCCGATAGTGCAGAGATGGCAAATCCGAGCACTACTGGTCGTTGGATATCATCAACATTCCACCAGATCTGCCACATGTACAATTTAGAAGACTCCATGGTTGAACTTAAGCATAATGCACAAACCTCAAAACACAAGCACTTCTCCTTTATTCTTGAATCGTCTGTATCATAATTGAATTTTTTTTCTAATTGAATTGCCATTATTTGTTTTTTACTTTATGCTTTACAATGCACAACCCCATGAATCTTAACATTTTTATAAAACTAATTGATTTTGAATGAGATGAACTATAAGAACTAAATGAACATCTACATCATGCATATATGACTCAAAGCTTTACATGCCATAGTGTGTATTTATTCATAATTTGGTTTCGAAATCTCATGCGTTCAATGCATGTGTACCTTACTAGTTTTGAATAGAGTAGCAAATTTCACGCGGCCCGGGTATATCAAAATGCAGGGCCCATGCATCATTGCCTTTCGGTCGAACCTACGTCCAAATTTTTTTTGTACGTACTATATCTCCACTGGTCCCCGAACCCAAAATGCTGCCTCGTTCCCGTAAAACAAAGCGGCCCACACATATTTAAGGCGTCGACTCAAACCTGTTTACTATGACATGGCCCCACACACTGTAGTACTCCTACAAACCCTACCACCGCACTCATCATCGGTTTTCTTCAAGAGGACGAGGGAGAAGCCGATTTGTAGTGGAGGCGCTTTCAAAAAAAGGATCTGTAGTGGAGACCCCTACCCTAGGGTGCCCTAGGTAGATGCCGCACGCGTCATTGCTTTCTCTTTTCTTATGCTCTTGCACCCTAGAGTGAAATGATGGTTACTTCGTCCGTCCAGCTTAATGCAGGAAAGGTGGGGCTTTGTGATTTGACCCCTCATCGCTCATTTTCTACTACTGCGGCGCTACGAACGGGGTGCCTCCAATTCCAACCGCTGCTCCAAACTGTAATTTGGTGCATCGCACGTGGAACAAGACGGTGGATGAGCCACATGTCTACCAGAGGGGTCATGTTAAGTGTGTCGCCATTTCGTGTGTGGACCGACCCTGCTTGAGTTGCTACGCCAACACGACAAGAGCAGCCTACCACTTTGTTTTGCTCCTTGGTGAACCCCGACTATATTGATCTAAAAAGATACGTGCTGAACTACCCTCTTCGTCTCGGTTTTTTATTTTTAGGCGTCTCGATTTACAGGGCGTGCACGTAGTTCTAGGTCATCCATTTGACTAACTAAATATGAGTTACTATGTCACAAAAAGTATATCATTGGATTCTTAAGCGGATGTAGTTGTATTTAAAAGTCGAGAGCTGGGCTTTTCCTGCATGGTAGGCGGGGCAGTTCCTCCTAGTCGGTTCGATAGAGACGCGAGAAGATGAGGAGTAGGCCGCTGCAAACGTAGGGCTGTGTGATTTGACAACGAGTTACTGCTGGACAGGTGGGGCCCCATGATTTGACTTGCCATTATCATTTTAACTGCGGCGCTACGACCGACGTGAGTCTCCCGATTCCTGACCACCTCCATACAGGTGCCTCTCCCAATGCTCCACCATGTAGTTGAGGCTGGCTCTTGCATGAGAGCCCACTTCTCCACTTTTTCCTTGCCTCTTTCCTCCACATATGCAAAAATGTCATGTAAAGCGGGCTTATAGCCCACTATTGTAGTACTTACTTTGTCCTACCGGTGCTAAGCTTGCCACATAGGCATAAAGTCTGATGTGGCAACTTTGGTGACCCAAGGAAGAAACGGCGCTAAGCGTGTGTACCTAGGTGAAAAGACAATTTTGAGTCTATAGCTAATTAAATTAAGCAAACTTAGCAACAAAAAACTACTACCCCCGTCTAGGTGAATAAGTCATTCGCGTAGTTCTAGGTCATCGATTTGAGGATTTAAATATGTGTTATATGTCATTAAAAGTATATCGCTAAATTTCTACACGGATGTAGTTTCTAAATATATATTTTTTGTCACATATAATACATATTCAGATGGTTAAATCGTTGACCTAAAATTACGCGAATGACTTATTCACCGAGACAGAGGTAGTAATAAGCACCTATGCATTGGGGACTTGATTGCTAAGCCATTTAATGCCCTTAGCACCTCATCTAAGCACCATTTCATTGGAAGAGCTCACTCCTTGGCAAATGCAATAAATACTACTCCCTCTGTCCCATAATATAAAAACGTTTTTGGCACTACACTAGTGTCAAAAACGTTCTTATATTATGGGACGGAGGGAGTACGAAGAAAGAGATAGAGAGAAGTAAAAAAATACACTTATAGCCAACCTTATAGCTAACCTTGTTGTAGTAAGAGTGACTAAGTGATGACATGCCAACATCAGATAGCCTAACGCACCATGTTAAATCTCCAAGGGAGCGACCGCGCGAGCAATGCGACGGTCGTGGTAGGCGTGACCATGTGATACGGGCTGCTGGAAGCCCTTGGATCTGAGATCGAACGGTCGCATGCTAAGTTGCTGAAAATTTGCAGAATAACCCTCCAGGATAGGATATTCACCCATAGGTCTAGAATCACGCCAGCAACCGTTCGATCTTAGATCCAAGGGCTCTTGGAAGCCCGTATCATGGGAGAATGGAAAGCCACTACCCTGCCGTTCGCACGCTGGCAGTTCGCTCCTACTCGCCCCCGCACGTCCTTTAATATTACGGCGGTTCGCTCCTAGTCGTCCCGTCCTTTCACATTACGGCAGTTTCACTAATACTAACCCTCCTCCCAAATCCATGGCGTCCCAAATCTCCATGATCGGCGGTGAGTACAAGGTTAGAACCATCACCGGCAATGAGTTCGACGTCATTTACACCCGTTCTTCCGTGATGGTGAAAGGGTGCTTTCTCGCTTCAGACGCATGTTCGAAAACTCAGTTGATGAGTGGATCGCTGGGCTAGATGTTGAGTACACCACAGTCCTAGGACGAGAGAAGGATCTAAAGGAGGAAGAGAGGAAGAAGCCCGTTGTGATCCAGGTTTGCGTGCATGGCTTATGCTTGGTCTACCACATATGCCTTGCCGATGTTGAATGCCTTGATTTTGAGAACTTCCTCAAGAGCAACCTAGTCAAATTTGTTACTGTAGACTTTAGGAACGACAAGGATGTCCTCGGTCGGATAGGCCACGTTGTAGGCAACCCCTTTGACCTCCAGAAGAATCGGCTACTGCCCTCTAGTGTCCAGCCTTCAATGCTGACCCTGGCAGGAGCCATGGTTCATCCTTCGTACGGTAAACTGGAGAAACCTCAATACACACTTCATCGCCATGCATGGCAGCGGAATGTACTAGATATAGACCACATCCACTATGTTGCAATGGATGGCTACCTTTGTTTCAATATCTACAAGGGTTGGATGAAGAGCAAGGGCCAAGTGTGCGGTTCAAGCAAAGAAGTATCGGCCAAGAGGAAGAGGGACAAGGACGAAGTCGAGGACATGGACGAGGACTCCGAGTGAGTAAGGTGTCAGTGTCGTTGCTCATGATGGTTCTAATGTAGTGTCTACTTGATTAGTTGCATAGTTTAATTTCAGGTGTGCTTAGTTTAATTTGAGGGGTGGGTTATGCTGAGCCCCCAGCAGAACTATGTTATGTTTCTTCTCGTTACTTTAACTCTTCAGTATGTACATACTACTAGTATTTTTTCAATAAAATTTAGCACCCCATTTAAGCATGTACTAGCTTTTTTAATAGTGCTATATGCATAATTTGGCGATGTGCGCTCTTTATATGTACCACCTTTTTTTAATTTCAATTTTTGCTCCATGGCGCAGTCCATCGATACTACTACTGTACAAAAGTATACATTTTTAAAAGGCTAGAGTACTGTTCATGGCATATATAGCCAGTTAAATTCTCAACCTAGAACGACGTGCATGCCATGTAAACTGATACGGAGGAAGAATAGTAAAAATGAGGTGATTTTACCGAGTGATCGGCGGGGGAGCATGGCCTGTCATGCGATCCCACGTGTCATGATGTACCAAGGTGATGCGCATGTCCCTCTTGAGGCAGAAGCAATACTACATGGTTTGAGATGATGGTGAACTGAAGTGTGAAATAATGGTTGCTTCGTCCGTCTGGGAAGGTGCGGCATTGTGATTTGACGTCTCATTGCTCATTACTACTACTGGGCCGGTACGAGTGGGGTGCATCCCCCCTGCTGTTCTGCACTGTTCTTTGGTGCTTGACACGTCGACCTGGTTGCTATATGTCCCACATATTGGCGACAGGAAGTACAGAATTCATGAAAGGGAGCGTCGATGGAGGAGTATACTATAGAATTCATGAAAGGGAGCGACTTAGTTTTGGAAAAATCTGATTTTACGGAGTACATACCCACTAGGGTTTATAGGGCTCATCTAAAAAAATCGTTTTTTCGTTTGATAAGTCTCAATTCTACTACTAGTAGTAGTACCATTACATGTTGGATTTCAAGGTGCGTTAGATCACCCGATGCAAGCAGTGTCAAGAGGAAACTCACCAATGCATGTAGAAGTTCACGGAAATTTAGTGATCATTCATGCATTCATTCTAATTAATGCCTCGGTAAACATAACTTCTTGAGAAAAACAAGTGTACTAATTACTTGTGCAAACTACGAAATTAATTCGACCACTCACCGTCTACCTTGGTTGGAGAGATTTTGAAATTGAGCCATAAGCTGGAAAGGAGGGAGTAGTAACTTTTGTCTCAATTACTATTTGTGGCCTTGTATAGATGCAAAATGTATTTTTTTATAGTGGCCTTGTATAAGTAAATGGAGGGAGTACTAAAGGACATATATATTCCAAACAATATGATAATCTCTCTAACCAAGGTAGTAGGGACGAGGAGTAAACAGAGGGAGTAGCAAAATTTTCTCCTCGTCCTGCCAGCCACGCGCGCATGGGCGAGGGAGCGGGCGTAAGGCGTACAGTAGTACTACTACTACTCGTAAGTAAGCTTCACCTCATCCTACGAGCCACCACGCCCGTGGGCGGGGAGATGGCATACTAAGGAAGCTTCTCCTCGTTTTGCGAGTTGACGGGACACGTCCAAAGTACTCCAGTGTATAGAGCCTTGCCTCTAAGGTAGGCCCCACATGGTTTGCCTTTTTTCAACATAACACGTCAAGTCGCAATTTGTTTGTTCACCCGTGGTAGACGATCCTCCCTCCACCAAGTGGACAACCAGTACATGTGTCAAATTACCACGTGGGCTACCTTTTCATACAGAAATGAGCTCCACCGTGTACCCGCGCGGGTGTGGTTGGGAAAGAGACGGGAGTACGTGCGCCATGCGTGCACCTCTTCTGTTCGTGCACGTCCCCCACCTACGTGGGTGTGTGTGAGAGAGATACAAACCTAGACATAATGTGCCGTCCATCCCATGCCTCCGCCCAGTCCGACCACCAGTCACCACCACGCCCCACTCCTCCTCACCTTATCTCTCATCTTTCTCCCTCCATTTTTATATACAAGGGGCCACTATCAAAATTACAGTTTGCAAATATACAAGGCCACTAACACTAATCGATGCAATATTAATGGTGTTTGCTTCGTAGTACTAGCAAAGGAGGACATTAATTATCCCTTGCATGCATGCGGGAGTTTGTAAAAAAATGCATCTTGATGTTCCGTGCAATGCACGGGCATCTTGCTAGTCCATGAAAACAACACATGGCAAAATTCCACGGCGAACGAGGGATTTGAATCTGTTGGGAGGGGCTGTTTGGATCTTGCCCAGGTAGCCAAAATATTGGCAACCCTTTTGTCCACCGGTGCCTTTGCCACCAATGAATGAGGAATCGCTCGGGTGCTCATGCATCCTCCAGCGCGCACGTTGGAGATGAGCTCGCACGAGCTGTATTTTTTTTGTCCCACCACGCCGCCAGAGCCGCCCACATACCGACCGGCGACCTGCAAATTACGCCATCCAACCGTAGCCGCACACATTATGACAGCAACTCAACCAACCAGACAAAATTCACGCAAACATGTAGACAAACTGATATTTCATATAAAGAACGACGAAAATCATATAAAATACCAGATTTTCATACAAACATGACGGATTTCACTACATTCAAATGAACTACGCGGTGCTAGTTCTGGATAGTACAGGTATATAATACCTGGCCTAAATGGTCGCCCGCCGATCGATTTGTGTTCCTCATGTCCGGCAGCACGATCACCGGACTGCCGGGAGCCCCGGAGGTATATGCTTCAGCGCAAAGGATGGCTCACTTCCCCACTACCCAACTGATATCATTGGCTGATGCCGAAGATGATGTTGGCCGGCACCGGTTTGAGTTCATCACCGGCCACTACTTCTCCATGGCCGGCACAGGCTCGAGTTCATCCTAACATTCCCCTCTTCTGTGGAGCCCATGCGGGGTCGACGAAGATCCTTGCAACAAAAGGATCCGGTAAGACACCTGCTGTGTACGCTGGCGTCGCCTCCTCGGTGGCCTTCATGGGACCTAAGCGGTGGCGGCCTCCCGTGTTCTACTTCACCTCGATGATGGCGGCGGACGCGGAGGCGCTGGCCACTGACTCGTCGCTCTCCATGCACCCGGCTTCTGTCGCTGCTTGCATGGCGCAGCCACCGGCATGGGAGTCTCGGCCACAGAAACAGGAGACGTGGTATGAGGCGGCGGCATGGACAACAGCAACGATGCTCGTGCGCCACTCCTTGTCGATCTTGTTGGGTAACGTAGCAGAAATTCAAAATTTTCCTACGTGTCACCAAGATCTATCTATGGAGAAACCAGCAACGAGGGGAAGGAGAGTGCATCTACATACCCTTGTAGATCGCTAAGTGGAAGCGTTCAAGAGAACGGGGTTGAAGGAGTCGTACTCGTCGTGATCCAAATCACCGGAGATCCTAGTGCCAAACGGACGGCACCTCCGTGTTCAACACACGTACAGCCCCGTGACGTCTCCCATGCCTTGATCCAGCAACAAGAGAGGGATAGGTTGAGGAAGACTCCATCCAGCAGCATCACAACGGCGTGGTGGTGATGGAGGAGCGTGGCAATCCTGCAGGGCTTCGCCAAGCACTGCGGGAGAGGAGGAGTACTTGGGAGAGGGGGAGGGCTGCGCCAGAACTTGTTGTACGGCTGCCCTCCCACCCCTCACATATATATAGGGGCAAGGGAGAGGGGGGCCGGCCCCCTCAGATCCAATCTGAGGAGGGGGCGGCGGCCAAGGGTGGGAGGAGTGCCTCCCAAGTCAAGTGGAGGCCCTCCCCCTTAGGGTTTTCCCCCTCCCATGCGCATGGGCCTTGGGGGGGCTGGTGCCCCTGGCCCATTAAGGCTAGGGCGCCCCTTACAGCCCATGCTTCTGTATTGGACGTGGTGTAACAATTTCCGGACCTCCGGACCCCTCCGGAATCCTCCAGAACCTTCTGGAAGCTTCCCGGTACAATACCAGAAAAACTCGAACTTTTCCCGGAACCCGAACAACAACTTTCCATATATAAATCTTTACCTCCGGACCATTCTAGAACTCCTCGTGACGTCCGAGATCTCATCCGGGACTCCGAAAAACATTCAGTAACCACATACAAACTTCCTTTATAACCCTAGCGTCATCGAACCTTAAGTGTGTAGACCCTACGGGTTCGGGAACCACGCAGAGATGACCGAGACGTTCTCCGGTCAATAACCAATAGCGGGATCTGGATATCCATGTTGGCTCCCACATGTTCCACGATGATCTCATCGGATGAACCACGATGTCAAGGACTCAATCAATCCCGTATACAATTCCCTTTGTCTAGCGGTATTGTACTTGCCCGAGATTCGATCATCGGTATGCCGATACCTTGTTCAATCTCGTACCGGCAAGTCTCTTTACTCGTTCCGTAACACATCATCCCGCGATCAACTCTTTGATCACATTGTGCACATTATGATGATGTCCTACCGAGTGGGCCCAGAGATACCTCTCCGTCACACGGAGTGACAAATCCCAGTCTCGATTCGTGCCAACCCAATAGACACTTTCGGAGATACCTGTAGTGCACCTTTATAGCCACCCAGTTACGTTGTGACGTTTGGCACACCCAAAGCATTCCTACGGTATCCGGGAGTTGCACAATCTCATGGTCTAAGGAAAAGATACTTGACATTAGAAAAGCTTTAGCATACGAACTACACAATCTCTGTGCTAGGCTTAGGATTGGGTCTTGTCCCTCACATCATTCTCCTAATGATGTGATCCCATTATCAATGACATCCAATGTCCATGGTCAGGAAACCGTAACCATCTATTGATCAACGAGCTAGTCAACTAGAGGCTTACTAGGGACATGGTGGTGTCTATGTACCCACACATGTATCTGAGGTTCCTATCAATACAATTATAGCATGGATAATAAACTATTATCATGAACAAGGAAATATAATAATAACTAATTTATTATTGCCTCTAGGGCATATTTCCAACAGTCTCCCACTTGCACTAGAGTCAATAATCTAGTTCACATCGCCATGTGATTAACACTCACAGGTCACATCGCCATGTGACCAACATCCAAAGAGTTTACTAGTGTCACTAAACTAGTTCACATCACCATGTGATTAAGACTCAATGAGTTCTGGGGTTTGATCATGTTTTGCTTGTGAGAGGGGTTTTAGTCAACGGGTCTGCAACATTCAGATCCGTATGTACTTCGCAAATCTCTAGGTCATATTGTAAATGTTGCTTCCACGCTCCACTTGGAGCTATTCGAAATGGTTGCTCCACTATACGTATCTGGTTTGCTACTCAGAGTCATTTGAATAGGTGTTAAAGCTTGAATCGACGTAACCCTTTACGTCGAACTCTTTATCACCTACATAATCGAGAAACATATCCTTATTCCTCTAAGGATAATTTTGACCGCTATCTGGTGATCCACTCCTTGATCACCTTTGTACCCTCTTGCCAGATATGTTGCAAGGCACACATCAGGTGCGGTACACAGCATAGCATACTATAGAGCATACGTCTAAAGCATAGAGGACGACCTTCGTACTTTCTCTCTATTCTGCCGTGGTCGAGCTTTAAGTCTTAACTTCGTACCTTACAACTCAGGCAAGAACTCCTTCTTTGACCGATCCATCTTGAACACCTTCAAGATCACGTCAAGGTATGTGCTCATTTGAAAGTATTATTAAGCATTTTGATCTATCTTATAGATCATGATGCTTATTGTTCAAGTAGCCTAATCCAGGTTTTCCATTGAAAAACACTTTTCAAACAACCCTATATGCTTTCTAGAAATTCTACATCATTTCTGATCAACAATATGTCAACAACATATACTCATCAGAAATACTATAGTGCTCCCACTCACTTCTTTGGAAATACAAGTTTCTCATAAACTTTGTACAAACCCAAAAACTTTGATCATTCCATCAAAGCGCATATTCCAACTCCGAGATGCTTACTCCAGTCCTTAGAAGGATCGCTGGAGCCAACATACCCTTTAGCATCCTTAGGATCGACAAAAACTTTCTGATTGTATCACATACAACCTTTCCTTATGAAGACTGGTAAGGAAACTCGTTTTGACATCCATCTGCCAGATTTCATAAATGCAGCTAATGCTAACATGATTCCGACGGACTTAAGCATCGCTACGGATGAGAAAATCTCATCGTAGTCAACTCCTTGAACTTGTGAAAAACTCTTCACCACAAGTCGAGCTTCATAGACGGTGACATTACCGTCCACGTCCCTCTTCTTCTTAAAGATCCATTTATCTCAATGGCTTGCCGATCACCGGACAAGTCCACCAAAGTCCATGCTTTGTTCTGATACATGGATCCTATCTCAGATTTCATGGCTTCTAACCATTTTTCGGAATTTGGGCCCACCATCGCTTCTTCATAGCTCGTAGGTTCATTGTTGTCTAGCAACATGACCTTCAAGACAGGATTACTGTACCACTCTGAAACAGTACGCATCCTTGTCACCCTACGAGGTACAGTAGTGACTTGATCCAAAACTTCATGATCACTATCATAAGCTTCTACTTCAATTGGTGTAGGCGCTACAGGAACAATTTCTTGTGCCCTGTTACACACTTGTTGAAATGACGGTTCAATAACCTCATCAAGTCTCCACCATCCTCCCACTCATTTCTTTCAAGATAAACTTTTCCTCGAGAAAGGACCCGATTCAAGAAACAATCCCTATTGCTTTCGGATCTGAATTAGGAGGTATACCCATCTGTTTTGGGTGTCCTATGAAGATGCATTTTATCTGCTTTGGGTTCGAGCTTATCAACCTGAAACTTTTTTCACATAAGCGTCGCAGCCCCAAACTTTTAAGAAACGACAACTTAGGTTTCTCCAAACCATAGTTCAAACGGTGTCGTCTCAACGGAATTACATGGTGCCCTATTAAAGTGAGTGCGGTTGTCTCTAATGCCTAACCCATGAATGATAGTGGTAATTTGATAAGAGACATCATGGTACGCACCATATCCAATAGGGTGCAACTATGATGTTCGGACACACCATGACACTATGGTGTTCCAGGCGGTATTAATTGTGAAACAATTTACACAATGTCTTAATTGCGTGCCAAAGCTCGTAACTCAGATACTCATCTCTATGATCATATCATAGACATTTTATCCTCTTGTCACAATGATCTTCAACTTCACTCTGAAATTACTTGAACCATTCAATAATTCAGACTTGTGTTTCATCAAGTAAATATACTCAACATCTACTCGAATCATCTGTGAAGTAAGAACATAACGATATTCACTGCATGCCTCAGCACTCATTGAACTGCACACATCAAAATGTGTTACTTCCAACAAGTTGCTATCTTGTTTCATCTTACTAAAAAAACGAGGCCTTTTAGTCATCTTGCCCATGTGGTATGATTTGCATATCTCAAGTGATTCAAAATCAAGTGAGTCCAAACGATCCATCTGCATGGAGTTTCTTCATGCGTATACACCAATAGACATGGTTTGCATGTCTCAAACTTTTCTAAAACGAGTGAGTCCAAAGATCCATCAACATGGAGCTTCTTCATGCGTTTTATACCAATATGACTTACATGGCAGTGCCACAAGTAAGTGGTACTACCATTACTATCTTATATCTTTTGGCATGAAAATGTGTATCACTACGATCGAGATTCAATAAACCATTCCTTTAGGTGCAAGACCATTGAAGATATTATTCAAATAAATAGAGTAACCATCTATTATATACTTAAAACGATAGAAAATGAACGGTCATGATTTGACACTTTATAAACTATGATGTATGAATGGTGGATATTAGATAATTAGTATACATAAAAAAACTGAGACAGATTGATTTCGATAGCAACGGTATATTAGGCAACGTAGAAACTGAGGACCACACAATGGTTCCCTACCGGATAAGGCAAGTGCTACACACCAAAAAGGAAAACTGAAACGGACTATGGCTAAACACTGCAAGTAGAAAAGAAAAACAAATGGCCTCCGGAAGATGAAAACAAGAGACATACACATAAAAACTGTTAAGAAAAGGCATACACTCATTCCTCTTTTTTTATAGGGGGCGTAAACGGACTCTTCCATTGCGAATAAAAAATATAGACAGGCTAGAATCACCGGCCACACAGGAGACATACACGGCCGAGCTCTACACTAATTCCATGAAAAAAGGCTAACACGTACGTCTTTTCAACCAGAAGCTAAAATGCATTTATGGAATTTGGTATAGAAAATATTAGCAATTTGGAATTCCTGTAGATTCCACAGAAATCCATGAAGTGGGCTAAATTTTGTAATACTTTAACATTAACGGGCAATTTTTGTGTAAGAAAATCAACCTGAAACTAAAATGTGATAAAACTATAATAATATTCTAAATTTGACTTTTATTTTAAAGGATCAGTACTGATGTAAGATAATAATACGCACGAGTTTAATAAAATAATAAAGGAGAATAAATATGAGTGGCTCATGTACATATGAATATGTAATAGTTGTGGCCAGACGTATCGTACTCGAAAAGTAAAATAATCCGAACAACAAATAATGGAGTGTCAAAAATTAATCTCTAACTTTTTTTCATGGTACAAAATATATTTCAATTCAAAACAACACAATATTCATAAACAAAAATTATTAGCATAAGCTGATGTTCTTAGAATTCAGATGAATTTAGATAATAATTATGTTGCTCTCGATGCCCAAGTGATATAATGTTTCTTATTAAACATTGTATGCTCATGAGAGCTCGGCCGGTACGGTTGAGATTCAATATGTTTCACAACCGGGCACAACCTAGCGCTGACCTGAGCAACCCAAGCCTATACATTAAAGTATAAAAACTGTCATGCATCTGAGAAATGACTCTGGATGTCACCAAAAGTCAAACATCTATTCATTACTTAGCATTGTGTTAGCTTTCCCTGATCACGAAATAAGTAGCATTTGATGGATTTCATATAAAAAATCTGTAACATCACAGTTAATTTGACAATATTAATTTGGCATTGTGCATGTTGATATTTTCTATAAATATGGACAAAGTAGAGATACTTTGACTTCGGACAGAACTTATGTGCAAACCAAGAAGGACCGCAAGGAGTGCGCTCATACTTATATTGAGGTGAAGGCAAAATAGGAAAGACAACACAAGAATGACAAAAGATGACCTACAGTGAGAGTGATGAGAGAATGTTTCATCAAAAAGTTTATTAAAAAAATACAAAGTATGTAATTACAAATTCATTTGTGGTAAAACTATGGAAGTAAAGTCAAAAATAAAAAAAATGGTCATATTGAACGATACATGATGATGCTAGGAAAGATGTTTTGTTAACTTTACATTACACATCTTATTTAATGGCCAAACAGTATATGATGGTGCTTTAGACCTTGAAGGCGAAAGAAATAGCATTGCAGTACATTCACAGAGAAGGCAGGTGGACTAGGAGAGCTTCCAGTTCAGATACAAACTATCTATGCTTCTATTTAGTTCTTGGTGAACACAAATTCTATAAAAACTATTGGTACAAAGAGGACACTGCAGTGGAAGGAGTGGAAGAGGAAAAATTAGAAACCTACATAGAAGTTATTGTCTTACATGCCAAGCTGCAACTTCACTGAAATCTGTAATTTGTTGTCGATACTTACCCTAAATGAAATTATTTTTACCAAGTGCAATAATAATTTCATAAGACGTATACCTTTGCTATAATGATAGGACAAAGTATCTGAGATCATTTTTTTAATTGGAAAGAAAACAAAATATAATGCTATATATGAAATCTAGCCGCGCAAATGCGTGGGATAGACTGCTAGTTATTCTCCTTAAATGAATAACCGTATTACGATAGACATAATCCAATCATGTCCATGCTCAACGCAAACACCAAATGACAATTATTCAGGTTTAATACTAATCTTGATGGTAGAGGGAGCGTGCGATGTTTGATCACATCAAACTTGGAAACACTTCCAACACATATCGTCAGCTCACCTTTAGCTAGTCTCCATTTATTCCGTAGCTCTTTTATTTCGACTTACTAACACTTAGCAACCGAACCGATATCTAATACCCCGGTGCTACTAGGAGTACTAGTAAAGTACACATTAACTTAAGGTATATCCAATATACTTCTATCGACCTTGCCAGCCTTCTCATCTACCAAGTATCTAGGGTATTTCTGCTCCAGTGGCTGTTCCTCTTATTACAGAAGCACTTAGTCTCGGGTTTGGGTTCAACCTTGGGTTTCTTCATTAGAGCAGCAGCTGATTTGCTGTTTCATGAAGTATCCCTTCTTGCCGTTGCCCTTCTTGAAACTAGTGGTTTCATTAACCATCAACAATTGATGCTCCTACTTGACATCTACTTTCGCGGTGTCAAACATCGCGAATACTTCAAGGATCATCATATCTATCCCTGATATGTTACAGTTCATCACGAAGCTCTAGCAGCTTGGTGGCAATGACTTTGGAGAAACATCACTATCTCCGGAAGATCAACTCCCACTCGATTCAAGTGATTGTCGCACTCAGACAATCTGAGCACAAGCTCAACGATTGAGCTTTCCTCCCATAGTTTGCAGGCTAAGAAAATCGTCAGAGGTCTCATACCTCTTGACGTGGGCATGAGCCTGAAATCCCAATTTCAGCCCTCGAAACATCTCATATGTTCCGCGACGTTTCGAAAACGTCTTTGGTGCCTCAACTCTAAACCGTTTAACTGAACTATCACGTAGTTATCTAAACGTGTATGTCCGATGTTCGCAACATCCACAAACGACGTTTTGGGGTTCAGCACGCTGAGCGGTGCATTAAGGACATAAGCTTTCTACTGTTCGCATAATCGCTACTGTCAACTTTCAACTTGTCACGACCGGTTTTCTGGGTATCAATTTCCAGAAAGAGACCGTCGTGCTCATCAACCCCAGGATTACTGTTAGCTGATGAGGCTCCAACTTGATACAGAAATTCCAAGCAGAATACAACATATGTAGTACAAGACCATTCTGGTCTGTGAGTACAACAAATGGTTTCTAGTGGTTGATGGCGGAAGTGGGCTGTAAATCATCAGTGTCTATGGGACTCCATTTCCCACGGGAACAGCTGACCAGGTTAACTCCTATCTTCACGAGCCTGCTATCACGGTTGCTTAAGTACCGGGGCAGTCATCGCGTCGCTCCTCTTCGTGCAAGAAATCTGGCCAAGACAATAGCCAGGGACAAGCCAGTGAGTACTTTGAATGTACTCGCAAACATTATGAGCACAGGAATAATATAATAATGATGTGCTAAAAATTATTTTATACTCATGACGTCAGTCACAAAATATAAATATAACTCGGATGCGTGTAAGCATGTTAATTATGAATCTGCAATAACTTAGCAATATTAAAATTATGAAATAAACAACAAAGAAATACCACAGTCGGGCGTCTGAGCGACACTACATACAGGGCTTTAAAAGAAATGCCACAGTCGAGCGTCTGAGCGACACCACATAAAGGGCTATAAAAGAAATGCCACAGTCG
>NC_041393.1:20447991-20454926 GCF_002162155.2 Triticum dicoccoides | reverse complement strand
CGTGCAAGAAAATCTGGCCAAGACAATAGCCAGGGACAAGCCAGTGAGTACTTTGAATGTACTCACAAACATTATGAACACAGGTATAATATAACAATGATGTGCTGAAAATATTTTATGCTCATGACGTCAGTCACAAAAGATAAATGAAACTCTGATGCGTGCAAGCAAGTTATTTATAAAAATGCAATAACATGGTAGTATTAAAATTTATGAAAACAAATAACAAGCAATGCCACAGTCGGGCGTCTTAGCGACACCACATAAAGGGCTTTAAAAGAAATGCCACAGTCGGGCGTCTGAGCGACACCACATAAAGGGCTTTAAAAGAAATGCCACAGTCGGGCGTCTGAGCGACACCACATAAAGGGCTTTAAAAGAAATGCCACAGTCGGGCGTCTGAGCGACACCACATAAAGGGCTTTAAAAGAAACAATCATAGTGAATATCCCGGAGGTAGAACCATCCCAGAGATACTTGATGATAACAGTAATATCACGGGTTAGTCAATAATAATAATAATAATAATATTCACAAGTCACAAGAAGTAATTCCCGTTCTGGTTTAACAGTTTCACCTCCGAAGACCGACACTATGATCGACACTTGACCCATCCCAGACTGAAATCCTTAACCATGGACACGGCTATTCGAATAGATTTAATCTCTGCAGAGGGTGTACTCTTTACCCATGAGTAACGGATTCCATTAGTCCATTGGGACTAATTCCGTTTACGGTCTTTTAAATGACAACACACCTGACTTGCACACACCAGCTTAACTCACACGTGTCTGGAATCACCCACGACACCTGTCAAGCAAACTCTAAGTGGGGAGGCTACAACCTCGATTAGCATGGGATCACAAAATTTATACCGTGCGCAAAACTGGGGAAGCTACCCCCTCGGCTTCAACCGAAAACACCCATGCCCCCTGACCGATGACTGGCTTTAATCCATGGCCGTGGTACCCTCATCCCGGCCCCTCTATACGATGTGTGCTAGAAAGGGGTTGACGAATTACTGAAGCGTACTCTACTTGCTGTAGAGACGAGTGGTAGTACGGAATAAGTATGGGGGTTACTGGAACAAGACTCGATCTATGGTCGACTCAGGAGGTTTACAATCTTCCCTACATGTCATGTATAACAACAACATTTCAACCAACAGGATCACCGCTCATTATACCCTACCATGCCATACCGGACATAACCGTCCCAACGGAGACCGGCGACAAACTCATGCCTACCCAAGGCAGAGGTTTTCCCGGGTTCCTGCCGGTATGCATGCAAGGCACATGAGGATGATTTTCATCACAAGTGTGTTCATTTCCGACAGCATGGAAATCAATATCATGCACCCATGCATATGATCATATCACATGAAATAACAAGTTTCTCCAAAGTGAGGTGATGTTATGAACGTGTCATCGAACACACAAAAATATTATGCTGGGGTTCAGAATGCTTGCCTCCAGGTCATGTGAAGGCAGGGTGTATTTCAAACTCTTGAAATACTTCTCCTCTCTTCAAAAATCCTATTTTTGAAAGTATAAATGAATTAACACACAAAATAAAAACAGCACAAAAAGTTGTTTGAAAAATTTCCAAATAAATCTTAAAATAAACTAGACAGAATTTGAGAGATGTAGTAAAAAGAATCAATTCATTTGGAGTTATATTTAAAAAGTTATAGCCAGTCAAACATTTGGTCAAAATCTGTTTTTTTTAATAAAATAAAACAAAATTAAAAGAAAACGATTCGGAAACACGTACACGTCGAAGACGTATTCGGAAAAGGCGCTTCCACTTACTCCTGCGTGGACAGGCGTTGGGTCACTGACGGTGGGCCCGCCTGGCCCACTGGTCAGGTTTGACTAGTCTGCCTTCCTTCTTCTCCCTCTGTCCCGAGCGGAGGCGGAACTCCGGCGACCGTCGCCGGCGAACGGCGGGTCCTTGAGGGAAGCTGAGGGCAGGGATGGATCCGCGGGTCGAGGGTGATCCTACTGGTAGTCGCTGGGTCGGCGAGGACGGCGTGGGCTGCCGGCGGCGAGCTTCACGGCGGAGGAAAGCTTCGGGGTGAAGTGGTTTCGGGGCCGCGGTGGTTGTTGACCGAAATGGAGTAGGGGGGTGTGATCACGGGAGGAAGGGAAAGTTCCTGGTGGAGAGAGTGGAGAGGGGGATGCCTTCGTTGCGCCGGAATGGCCTGGTTAGTGGCGGCGGCTGGAGTCGCCAGAGAGGTTGAAGATGGCCTGCTCCCCTCCAATTGGCGGCTAGGGGGGGCACTAGCGAGACGGTGTGAAGCTGCCTCCGAGCGGGCTTGAGGTCGGGTCTCCTTATATAGTGTGGCTAGGGTGGTCCGAGGCGGCCGGTGATAAGAACATCGGCGAACCGACGTTCTGTAGCAGCAGGGGGTCGTGGCGACGACGGGAGCTAGGGAACATGCTTGCGGATGAGCACGCACTGCTCACAAGGGCAGGTGGCGAGCCGGGGTGGCTTGGGCGGCGCTGGCCTGAGAAGGGCTTGTCGGGTGGCCGTGGCGGCTAGCCCTTGGCTTGCCGGGGATGCGGCGAGGCTCTGCTTGGCGCGTTGCGGTGAGTGGGGAGCATGCTGCGCACAAGGGGACACGGCGTGCCGGCTGCGGTCGGTCACGGGCTGGTGAGAGTGCGGGGCGTGACGCGGCGGCTCGGGCGCCGCTCGTGCAATACGCGCGCTCTGGGCGCGTCCAGAGCACGCCCGGGATGTGTTCGACGAAATGCTAGGGTAGCTTAGAGTGCTTGAGCGGGGCTGGCAAGTAACAGGACTAGGTTAGAGGTAGAGGGAAACTCCAGGGACAAGGTGGTTTGGTCAGGTGGCCAAGTTCAGAATGTAAACTTGAGATCATGCCAAAATAGTCCATGCACTCCAGGTGTTTGTCAAAATGCCAAAGACACCTAGGCTTTTCTTGGAGTGACCAAAACTTCCAGAGTGGGGTCTCTTTCAGTGAAAGAGAGGGTGGTGAGGTTAGTTTGTGAAAAGCACAAACTTGCTAGTGCAAGTTTTGCAGAACTTCAAATCTGGATAGAAGGTGAATGGCATTATTTCATGAACCAAAAATATGCCAATGGTTGCATGCTCTTGGACTTAGGGGTTTAGCATGGAGGACTACAAGTAGGAGAAAGAATCAAGGGCCAAAGAGCAAGCAATAATATGGTTGCTGTACAAACCATCATGATGGACCAGAATGAAGATGAGGTTGGTTCACTCAAAAATTTCAAAGAACATCATTGGTTCTATGCATATAATGGAATCATATGCTACTACTGACATCCCATAATTTTGGTGGAAGCTAGAAACAAATATTTAAAAGGGTTGCAGTGCAAAAATGCCTACTGGACCAGAGAAGAAAAATATGTGTAGCACTCAAAATATGCAATGAATGAATTATATTATTGCATAAAAGTGATTTAGAAGCATCACATGACATCTCCAAATTTTGGTGGAATTTTTAGTTAAGTTAATCAAATGGTTGTAGTACAAAAAGAGCTCCAAACTTAAAACAAGTCATTTTAATGATTAAAGCTCAGGGTGAAATAATTTAATAAATAAATCTACTGATTAGGAAATTGTTTTAATGAGATGGCAAAGAAGTTCAATATGTTTGGAAGGATCCACTTGAGAAAAAAAATAAATCCTTAATATTAAAAGAAAGGTTTTGAAATCAACAGAATTATTCTTGCAGGCAAAAATTTAAACTCTTAGCAAAATTTTAATAACAAAAACCAGGTTAAATTTTTGGGGTGTTACAGTTACTACCCCCCTTAAGAAAAATCTCGTCCTCGAGATTTGCTAAGGGCCGATGTGAAAAAATAAAATACTCCTTACGTGCCCGAGCGGTTGTGAGTCTGCTGCCGTGGTGCTGTGCGAATAAAAATAATCCATGTAGTGAGGGGATAAACGTTGCAGCAACTTAGGGAAAAGAAATCTCATCCTAGGATTTTCGCGGTTACACCAGTTAGTCACGAAGGAAACTAGTCATACTAGTAGGAACTGAATACACGATCCGTTGCACAAATTCGAGGTACTATGCACAAGTTACAACGTAGTAATAAATGCTACAATAACAAACACAACAGTGACGTCTAAAATGAAAATGGTAACTGGACGGGGTCCTGATAAAATGTCTCTGGCAATGGAATACACTCCTCCTCTATCGGAGGAAGTGGATTGACCAGTCGATGTATGCGTCTCTCCGGGTCGGGTCTCAATGGTCTGCCGATGGCAATCTGAGGGTTCAGATCAGTGAGATTCTGGAGATAATCCATCACTCGCTGGTTCAAATGCTCTTGAGCGATGATGTACTGGATAAGGTTGGCCAGTACTAGGTCTCTCTCAATCCGTCCACCGAGAAAAGATGTTACTCCTCCGGGTGCCGCACGGCTCGGAAAGTAATAATATCCTCGTTCGCGGGCATAGGGTACTGCGGATCGAAGGCGAGCAATCGCTTCCTTTGCAGCAGCTTCTATGGCCAGGTGTGGGGTTGGCATAGATTTCCCCACGAAGGAAACTTTCGTTGGATCTTGATTGGAGTCTACGGGAGGAATGTGTACTGCTGCCCAATAATCCGAGGTGGAAAAAGTGATTCTCGATTTGAACAGCTCGTACTGGGGTGGATATGTAGAACCCATAGTACTGCGGGTAAAGTCCCACAATATCTTGACAAAGCTACCTGGGGTTGCATCTGGGGTTCTCAGATGAATACTGGGGCTCGGCATGACAGGAAAAAGGTTGTGAGGGTGGTGCACAAGATGTGGGGTGCTTGGTAAGATCACAAGGTGGCCTTTAAATAGCAAGGGAGCTGGGTCATTTCACCGTGGTGAAAGGTAATAAATTTACTAGCTTAGCTCCAAAGGGCAGGTCAATGTTAGAGATACACATATCTCATAAAGAGACGTGTTACTATGGTTGTCATCGGGGTTGGTTTTGGTAGCTGTGCCCGGAAAATATGCAACTATGCACCGACAAAATATGCTAGGCTACTATTAAAATAGAGGCACAACGACAGGCTGCGTTTAAATACAAGGTCGCACGATTACAAAGCGAGGGCACACTGAAACTCGGTACTACTTGTACGGCTTAGTCCACCTTGTTTACGTCTAAACGGGCGTGTCTGGTGGATGTCGAGGCTTCTCCACGGGTCTCACTGCCGGGATTAGTCAGAGATGGCGGAGGAACTGCAGGGTCGGGGTAGCGATGATGACCATCGCGGGGATTGTTGGCCACAATCCCGTTGGATTGTGTTCCCAAAAGGCGTCGAAGCACTTCTGGGGTCATCAAGACACCTTGGCCGCTGGTTGGAGTTGACCTCAGGGTCTCGATCGGGTGTCCAAACAGCACGACTGGGTTGTCGGCGTCGGACTCGGCTTCCCTGCTTGCCGGGGCTCGGCGAACCAGCTCTCCTCGAGCTGCGATCAAATCAATAGTGATCTGATCAAACAATGCCTCTAGTGCACTTACATAGCGCACTAGGTGCAACAACGCGGGATCTGTCTTGTGGTCTCCGCTGGCAACTTGGGGTGGTCTACCATACCCTTCACGCCTGGGGTAGTAGTAGAACGAGCGACAGTTAACTCTGGGCGACAACTGCCGAAGCTGAACTATAGCTTCTCGAGCAGCTAGCTGGATGGCTTGTGGCTCGAAGGAAGTTGTTCTTGTAGTGAACCTGTAGGGGCGTTCTGGAGATAGACCCCTACCATAGATGTGCACAGTGGCCCAGAATTGACGGCTCTCACCGCTCATGGACCCTTGGTACACAACATATTCTGGAGGCTCTTCTAACGCATAGGCACGATGGGTGAGGTTTGCGAGTATGGTCACAAAACCTCCAAGATTGGTTGCTGTGGTCTCATTGTGCACTATGGGACCAGGCATTATGGCTCGGTTTTGGGGTAGAGGCTGTGGCGTATTGGGTTTGGGGCTAGCGTGCCCTTTTTATAGAAAAAGGGAACGGAGTCTTCCTTCGCACGCTTGCGAATGAGACATTTTTGCCATCAGTCATTGGCGTGTGATCGACAGGCTAGACTGATAGGTTGGGCACCGACTGCCAAAAGTGTCGGACTTACTGTGTGGCTATCTTGCACGGGAAGCTTGGCTGGGGTTTTGGTTAGGGTCTGCTAGGTTGGTTTACCTAAGTTATCCGACCTTTCTAAGATAGGATTAGCCAATGGTCAGCCTGGCTCTGATACCAAGTCTGTCACGACCGGTTTTCCGGTTATCAATTTCCAGAAAGAGACCGTCGTGCTCATCAGCCCCAGGATTACTGTTAGCTGATGAGGCTCCAACTTGATACAGAAATTCCAAGCAGAATACAACATATGTAGTACAAGACCATTCTGGTCTATGAGTACAACAAATGGTTTCTAGTGGTTGATGGCGGAAGCGGGCTGTAAATCATCAGTGTCTATGGGACTCCATTTCCCACGGGAACAGCTGACCGGGTTAACTCCTATCTTCGCAAGGCTGCTATCACGGTTGCTTAAGTACCGGGGCTGTCATCGCGTCGCTCCTCTTCGCGCAAGAAATCTGGCCAAGACAATAGCCAGGGACAAGCCAGTGAGTACTTTGAATGTACTCACAAACATTATGAGCATAGGAATAATATAATAATGATGTGCTAAAAATTATTTTATACTCATGACGTCAGTCACAAAATATAAATATAACTCGGATGCGTGTAAGCATGTTAATTATGAATATGCAATAACTTAGCAATATTAAAATTATGAAATAAACAACAAAGAAATACCACAGTTGGGCGTCTGAGCGACACCACATACAGGGCTTTAAAAGAAATGCCACAGTCGGGCGTCTGAGCGACACCACATAAAGGGCTTTAAAAGAAATGCCACAGTCGGGCGTCTGAGCGACACCACATACAGGGCTTTAAAAGAAATGCCACC
>NC_041393.1:20396328-20447815 GCF_002162155.2 Triticum dicoccoides | reverse complement strand
GACACCACATACAGGGCTTTAAAAGAAATGCCACAGTCGGGCGTCTGAGCGACACCACATAAAGGGCTTTTAAAAGAAATGCCACAGTCGGGCGTCTGAGCGACACCACATAAAGGGCTTTAAAAGAAATGCCACAGTCGGGTGTCTGAGCGACACCACATAAAGGGCTTTAAAAGAAATGCCACAGTCGGGCGTCTGAGCGACACCACATAAAGGGCTTTAAAAGAAACAATCATAGTGAATATCCCGGAGGTAGAACCATCCCAGAGATACTCGATGATAACAGTAATATCACGGGTTAGTCAATAATAATAATAATCATAATATTCACAAGTCACAAGAAGTAATTCCCGTTCTGGTTTAACAATTTCACCTCCGAAGACCGACAATAAGACTGACACTTGACCCATCCCAGACTGAAATCCTTAACCATGGACACGGCTATTCGAATAGATTTAATCTCTATAGAGGGTGTACTCTTTACCCACGAGTAACGGATTCCATTACTCCATCGGGACTAATTCCTTTTACGATCTTTTAAATGACAACGCACCTGACTTGCACACACCAGCTTAACTCACACGTGTCTGGAATCACCCACGACACCTGTTAAGCAAACTCTAAGTGGGGAGGCTACAACCTCGATTAGCATGGGATCACAAAATTTATACCACGCGCAAAACTGGGGAAGCTACCCCCTCGGCTTCAACCGAAAACACCCATGCCCCCTGACCGGATGACTGGCTTAAATCCATGGTCGTGGTAACCTCATCCCGGCCCCTCTGTACGATGTGTGCTAGAAAGGGGTTGACGAATTACTGAAGCGTACTCTACTTGCTGTAGAGACGAGTGGTAGTACAGAACAAGTATGGGGGTTACTGGAACAAGACTCAATCTACGGTCGACTCAGGAGGTTTACAATCTTCCCTGCATGTCATGTATAACAACAACATTTCAACCAACAGGATCACCGCTCATTATACCCTGCCATGCCATACCGGACATAACCGTCCCAACGGAGACCGGCGACAAACTCATGCCTACCCAAGGCAGAGGTTTTCCCGGGTTCCTGCCGGTATGCATGCAAGGCACATGAGGATGATTTTCATCACAAGTGTGTTCATTTCCAACAGCATGGAAATCAATAACATGCACCCATGCATATGATCATATCACATGAAATAACAAGTTTCTCCAAAGTGAGGTGATGTTATGAACGTGTCATCGAACACACAAAAATTATTATGCCGGGGTTCAGAATGCTTGCCTTCAGGTCATGGGAAGGCAGGGTGTATTTCAAACTCTTGAAATACTTCTCCTCTCTTCAAAAATCCTATTTTTTTAAAGTATAAATGAATTAACACACAAAATAAAAACAGCACAAAAAGTTGTTTGAAAAATTTCCAAATAAATCTTAAAATAAACTAGACAGAATTTGAGAGATGTAGGAAAAAGAATCAATTCATTTGGAGTTATATTTAAAAAGTTATAGCCAGTCAAACATTTGGTCAAAATCTGTTTTTTTTAATAAAATAAAACAGAATTAAAAGAAAACGATTCGGAAACACGTACACGTTGAAGACGTATTCGGAAAAGGCGCTTCCACTTACTCCTGTGTGGACAGGCGCTGGGTCACTGACGGTGGGCCCGCCTGGCCCACTGGTCAGGTTTGACTGGGTCGGCGGGTCCTTGAGGGAAGCTGAGGGCGGGGATGGATCCGCGGGTCGAGGGTGATCCTACTGGTAGTCGCTGGGTCGGCGGGGATGGCGTGGGCTGCCGGCAGCGAGCTTCGCGGCGGAGGAAAGCTTCGGGGTGAAGTGGTTTCGGGGCCGCGGTGGTTCCCGACCGAAATGGAGTAGGGGGATGTGATCACGGGAGGAAGGGAAAGTTCCTGGTGGAGAGAGTGGAGAGGGGGATGCCTTCGTTGCGCCGGAATGGCCTGGTTAGTGGCGGCGGCTGGAGTCGCCGGAGAGGTTGAAGATGGCCTGCTCCCCTCCAATTGGCGGCTAGGGGGGCACTAGCAAGACGGTGTGAAGCTGCCTCCGAGCGGGCTTGAGCTCGGGTCTCCTTATATAGTGTGGCAAGGGTGGCCCGAGGCGGCCGGTGATAAGAACAACGGCGAACCGACGTTCTGTAGCAGCAGGGGGTCGTGGTGACGACGGGAGCTAGGGAACACGCTTGCGGATGAGCACGCACTGCTCACAAGGGCAGGTGGCGAGCCAGGGTGGCTTGGGCGGCGCTGGCCTGAGCAGGGCTTGTCGGGCGGCCGTGGCGGCTAGCCCTTGGCTTGCCGGGGATGCGGCGAGGCTCTGCTTGGCGCGTTGCGTGAGTGAGGAGCATGCTGCGCGCAAGAGGACACGGCGTGCCGGCTGCGGTCGGTCACGGGCTGGGGAGAGTGCGGGGCGTGACGCGGCGGCTCGGGCGCCGCTCGTGCAATACGCGTGCTCTGGGCGCGTCCAGAGCACGCCCGGGATGTGTTCGACGAAATGCTAGGGTAGCTTAGAGTGCTTGAGCGGGGCTGGCAAGTAACAGGACTAGGTTAGAGGTAGAGGGAAACTCCCGGGACAAGGTGGTTTGGTCAGGTGGCCAAGTTCAGAATGTAAACTTGAGATCATGCCAAAATAGTCCATGCACTCCAGGTGTTTGTCAAAATGCCAAAGACACCTAGGCTTTTCTTGGAGTGACCAAAACTTCCAGAGTGGGGTCTCTTTCGGTGAAAGAGAGGGTGGTGAGGTTAGTTTGTGAAAAGCACAAACTTGCTAGTGCAAGTTTTGCAGAACTTCAAATCTGGACAGAAGGTGAATGGCATTATTTCATGAACCAAAAATATGCCAATGGTTGCATGCTCTTTGACTTAGGGGTTTAGCATGGAGGACTACAAGTAGGAGAAAGAATCAAGGGCCAAAGAGCAAGCAATAATATGGTTGCTGTACAAACCATCATGATGGACCAGAATGAAGATGAGGTTGGTTCACTCAAAATTTTCAAAGAACATCATTGGTTCTATGCATATAATGGAATCATATGCTGCTACTGACATCCCATAATTTTGGTGGAAGCTAGAAACAAATATTTAAAAGGGTTGTAGTGCAAAAATGCCTACTGGACCAGAGAAGAAAAACATGTGTAGCACTCAAAATATGCAATGAATGAACTATATTATTGCATAAAAGTGATTTAGAGGCATCACATGACATCTCCAAATTTTGGTGGAATTTTTAGTTAAGTTAATCAAATGGTTGTAGTACAAAAAGAGCTCCAAACTTAAAACAAGTCATTTTAATGATTAAAGCTCAGGGTGAAATAATTTAATAAATAAATCTACTGATTAGGAAATTGTTTTAATGAGATGGCAAAGAAGTTCAATATGTTTGGAAGGATCAACTTGAGAAAAAAAATCCTTAATATTAAAAGAAAGGTTTTGAAATCAACAGAATTATTCTTGCAGGCAAAAATTTAAACTCTTAGCAAAATTTTAATAACAAAAACCTGGTTAAATTTTTGGGGTGTTACACAACTATATTTTCTCTAGGAACATATCTAAACAGTGGAACTAAAGGGCGAGCTTACGACATAATTTGCAAAGATCTTTTGACTATGTTCAGGATAATTAAGTTCATCTTATGAACTCCCACTCAGATAGACATCCCTCTAGTCATCTAAGTGATTACATGATCCGAGTCAACTAGGCCGTGTCCGATCATCACGTGAGACAGACTAGTCATCATCGGTGAACATCTTCATGTTGATCGTATCTACTATACGACTCATGCTCGACCTTTTGGTCTCTTGTGTTCCGAGGCCATGTCTGTACATGCTAGGCTCGTCAAGTCAACCTAAGTGTTTCGCGTGTGTAAATCTGGCTTACACCCGTTGTATGTGAACGTAAGAATCTATCACACCCGATCATCATGTGGTGCTTCGAAACGACAAACTTTCGCAACGGTGCACAGTTAGGGGGAACACTTTCTTGAAATTGTAATGAGGGATCATCTTATTTACTACCATCATTCTAAGAAACTAAAATGCATAAACATGATAAACATCACATGCAATCAAAAAGTGACATAATATGGCCAATATCATTTTGCTCCTTTTGATATCCATCTTCGGGGCTCCATGATCATCATCGTCACCAGCATGACACCATGATCTCCATCATCATGATCTCCATCATCGTGTCTCCATGAAGTTGTCTCGCCAACTTATTACTTCTACTACTATGGCTACCAGTTAGCAATAAAGTAAAGTAATTACATGGCGTTGTTCAATGACACGCAGGTCATACAATAAATAAAGACAACTCCTATGCCTCCTGCCGGTTGTCATACTCATCGACATGCAAGTCGTGATTCCTATTACAAGAACATGATCAATCTCATACATCACATATCATTCATCACATTCTTCTTGGCCATATCACATCACATAGCATACCCTGCAAAAACAAGTTAGACGTCCTCTAATTGTTGTTTGCATGTTTTACGTGGCTGCTATGGGTTTCTAGCAAGAACGTTTCTTACGTACGCAAAAACCACAACGTGATATGTCAATTGCTATTTACCCTTCATAAGGACCCTTTTCATCAAATCCGATCCGACTAAAGTGGGAGAGACTGGCACCCGCTAGCCACCTTATGCAACAAGTGCATGTCAGTCGGTGGAACCTGTCTCACGTAAGTGTACTTGTAAGGTCGGTCCGGGCCGCTTCATCCCACAATGCCGCCGAATCAAAATTGGACTAGTAACAGTAAGCATATTGAACAAAATCAACACCCACAACTACTTTGTGTTCTACTCGTGCAAAGAATCTACCCAATAGACCTAGCTCATGATGCCACTGTTGGGTAACGTAGCAGAAATTCAAAATTTTCCTATGTGTCACCAAGATCTATCTATGGAGAAACCAGCAACGAGGGGAAGGAGAGTGCATCTACATACCCTTGTAGATCGCTAAGCGGAAGCGTTGAAGAGAACGGGGTTGAAGGAGTCGTACTCGTCGTGATCCAAATCACCGGAGATCCTAGTGCCGAACGGACGGCACCTCCGCGTTCAACACACGTATAGCCCGGTGACGTCTCCCATGCCTTGATCCAGCCAGGAGAGAGCGAGAGGTTGAGGAAGACTCCATCCAGCAGCAGCACAACGGCGTGGTGGTGATGGAGGAGCGTGGCAATCCTGCAGGGCTTCACCAAGCACCGCGGGAGAGGAGGAGTACTTGGGAGAGGGGGAGGGCTGCGCCAGAACTTGTTGTACGGCTGCCCTCCCACCCCCCACATATATGTAGGGGCAAGGGAGAGGGGGACCGGCCCCCTCAGATCCAATCTTAGGAGGGGGCGGCGGCCAAGGGTGGGAGGAGTGCCTCCCAAGTCAAGTGGAGGCCCTCCCCCTTAGGGTTTTCCCCCTCCCATGCGCATGGGCCTTGGGGGGGCTGGTTCCCCTGGCCCATTAAGGCTAGGGCGCCCCATTACAGCCCATGCTTTTTTATTGAACGTGGTGGAACAATTTCCGGACCTCCGGAATCCTCCGGAACCTTCTGGAAGCTTCCCGGTACAATACCGGAAAAACCCGAACTTTTCCCGAAACCCGAACAACAACTTTCCATATATAAATCTTTACCTCCGGACCATTCCAGAACTCCACGTGACGTCCGAGATCTCATCCGGGACTCCGAACAACATTCGGTAACCACATACAAACTTCCTTTATAACCCTAGCGTCATCGAACCTTAAGTGTGTAGACCCTACGGGTTCGGGAACCACGCAGACATGACCGAGACGTTCTCTGGTCAATAACCAACAGCGGGATCTGGATACCCATGTTGGCTCCCACATGTTCCACGATAATCTCATCGGATGAACCACAATGTCAAGGACTCAATCAATCCCGTATACAATTCCCTTTGTCTAGCGGTATTGTACTTGCCTGATATTCGATCGTCGGTATGCCGATACCTTGTTCAATCTCGTTACCGGCAAGTCTCTTTACTCATTCCGTAACACATCATGCCGCGATCAACTCTTTGATCACATTGTGCACATTATGATGATGTCCTACCGAGTGGGCCCAGAGATACCTCTCCGTCACACGGAGTGACAAATCCCAGTCTCGATTCGTGCCAACCCAACAGACACTTTCGGAGATACCTGTAGTGCACCTTTATAGCCACCCAGTTACGTTGTGACGTTTGGCACACCCAAAGCATTCCTACGGTATCTGGGAGTTGCACAATCTCATGTTCTAAGGAAAAGATACTTGACATTAGAAAAGCTTTAGCATACGAACTACACGATCTCTGTGCTAGGCTTAGGATTGGGTCTTGTCCATCACATCATTCTCCTAATGATGTGATCCCGTTATCAACGACATCCAATGTCCATGGTCAGGAAACCGTAACCATCTATTGATCAACGAGCTAGTCAACTAGAGGCTTACTAGGGACATGGTGTTGTCTATGTACCCACACATGTATCTGAGTTTCCTGTCAATACAATTATAGCATGGATAATAAACGATTATCATGAACAAGGAAATATAATAATAACTAATTTATTATTGCCTCTAGGGCATATTTCCAACAGAGCTGGCCTGGAGCGGCGAGTTGCTGAACTGCGCGCCGGCTTGGGGCGGCAACTGTCTCCATCGGGCGAGGGGAGGGAGGTGGATCGGCGAGCTGCATAGCTCGTATCTGGCGGGCTACCCAGCCGGCTTGGATGCGGAATAACTACTCTTCGTAAGCCATTATAAGATTGGACAAAATGGTGAAGGAGGAGATAGGGGAGCGGTGGAGGTGTGCGATTCTTGGCCGGCGTTTGGCCTCATTTAAATAGAAGATTAAATAGACGGCGGATGGAAGTAGCTCGGCCGACGTTGCGTTTAATGCCATCCCGGTCATGAACGGACGTGTGTCTAGAGTGGGTTTCTCGGCTTCCACACGGGCGGGTTTCATGGAGGCGTTTGAATGCGGCAAGGAGGCGTGTTCAGCTGGGCGTGCAGCGAGTGGCACCCTCGACTCTGACCTAGGACACCGCACCGTTCTTCCACTGACGTGTGGGCTCTTTGGGTACATGGCCTGCATGTCAGTGACCCAACACAGGCAGCGCATAGCAGAGGAACCTTTGGTGGGCCAGGGCGGTCAGAAGCGGGCATTTCATAAACCGATGATTGTTCATTGAGTGTGACGTCATCTTTTTCATGTAGATAAGCCTACTATGTTGATAGCCTGTTCGATACATTGTGATTCATAAAGACCACTGCAAACATCAATGTTCTGCTTATCACAGATAAGATTGATTAATACCCGTAACAATCCATGTCCTTAACAAAGGGTGCATGCACGTATAGGTTGAGCGTGTGTCTTGCATCATGTGCTTTGTGCATGCAGGCGTGCGAGTATTATGTGTGTGCAAGGGTACGTTTCAGTGTTGCATGCATGGGTGCGTACGTGCGTGTGTTCGTGAGTGCATGTGTACGTGTCAGTGTTGCACGCCTGCATGCGTGCATGTGTACGTTATGTGTACGTGTCAGTGTTGCTCGCATGCATGCGTGCGTGTCTTGCGTGCATGCATGTGTACGTGCGGGGTGAGGCTACACATCAGTCGACTGACTTTTTCATCTCTGGTCATTATATTTTCTAGCCGTTGGATACGAAATCAAGGGCCTCTGGTTTATCATCAAACTCCACCCCCTTGAGCTGCCAGCCACCACCGGCCGAACCGCCGGCCCCCACCTCCCGCGGCCGGCCCACACCGCCACGCCGCCCCGCCCTCCCCAAAACCACTCCCCACCGTCGGTCCGCCGATGCACCGGCCATCCCTCTAGCCCCCCCTGCGTCGAGCTTGTTCTTCGGCGATCCCCACCCCACCGCCCAATCAACGCCCCCCACCACCATCGGCGACGGCCAACCAGAGGTCTCACGACTTCGAATACCCACCGACCACTAATTTATTACCATTTATGTCCTTCATATACGCGCTAAAGGGTGGGCCCTATGGTAATGTGCGCTGCTGAATGTGGACCGTTTGACTGGTCAATTGATCGTGTTATCAACAAATTACGGAGCTTCTGGTAAAAAAACAAATTACAGAGCTGTATGGTGAGCCAGTGACCGTATGATCACCCTAAAATGTACTTCTATTTTATTAACACAGTACAGACTCAAACTACCATTTCTTTCTTTCATATATGGGCTAATAGGTGGGCCCCGCAGTTACGCGCCCCGGTGGTGCAACACTAGTTGTGCCGCGTGGAACGTTTGACTGGTCAATTGATTGTGTCATCAACAAAATACGAAGTTGTACGGGTGAGCCAGTGACCGTATAATCATGACATATATTTGTTTAACACGGTACAGATGTAAGGGCTCATATATACGCGCAAGCACTCACCGCTATAAGCGCACACACGCGGACCCTACCCCTATGAGCACCTTTGAGAGAGTGGGCCAGCATATGATCTTGAGATTTTACGAAGTCACCATAGGTGCCTTGTAGTCGAGTAGAACGTCTCCTCCCACTGAACGCACATCGCCGGAAAATACTGAAATTAACACAAGATAAATGCGAGCACCGTGACTTTAACCTTGGTGGGCTTGAGAAACCACTGTCCTCCTAACCATCCAACCACATGTTGGTTAGCACGACAAAATGTATGTGGTGACCATGATGAGCTTATTTTGAAGTCCAGTGACCATATCGTGCTTTCGCTTCAAATACAATGACCGTAAGTGTCATCAACAAAATACGGAGCAAGCATCAAATGCAAAGTCCGTTAGTGTCATCAACAAAATATGGAGACGTATCGTGAGCTAGATACTGTATGATCACCACGAGAATGTACCATATCGTGCTTTCGCTTCAAATACTATGACCGTAAGTGTCGTCAACAAAATACGGAGCACGCATCAAATGCAAAGTCCGTTAGTGTTATCAACAAAATATGGAGACGTATCGTGAGCTAGATATTGTATGATCACCACGAGAATGTATACGATGACCGTAATGAGCATATTCCGAAGTCCAGTGACCGTATAGTGCTTTAGCTTGAAATACATTGACCGTCATGCGTGAATGTGTCATGGGCATGCATACTTTTAGAGGGCCGAGAGATAGTTTGTGTGCGTACGTGAAAGTGGTGTAGAAAGAGGGGGTGTCCGGTGGAGACAAGGAGAGATATGCCCTTAGTTTCTCTTTCCCGTGACTAATATTTTAGGAGAATATATAAACATTCACAATGCAGAACAAATATTTTTGGATGCACCATGCAATTAACTTTCATGTATAACATTGTACTATTGTATATGCTTATTTTCTTAGTGGCCGATTGCGTGTGTGGTGTGGTGGGCACATCATTTCTAGTTGTGGTGGGTCAACATGAAGACTCATGGGTCGGTTCCATCCTGCGCCACATATAGGTTGGACCGAGACGTGTTATACAAAGACCCGTGTGGAGGACTCGACGTACAACACGAAGCTACCAGAGTTGCGGAGGACTCTATCCCCCCTGGTGATAAGCCGACTATATATGATTTGTAACCCTAGGCCCCCAGTATGTTATAGAAGCTTGGGGGCTAGTTCGTCGATAGTATACACATATGCACAATGCCTGGTATTCACGTGTACTTTGTACACACCCCTATCACTAATATACAGTACCAGGAGTAGGCTCTTTCTTCAACTACAAGGGTCCAAACTAGGGTAAAACTTTGCCTCGTATTACCATCCAGCCTAACAGTCAGGGATATCCTACCGAATGATATGATGAAATCATATCTGCCAACTACTAAGAAAGAGATGTGTCTGGGGGGCAATGTGTGTGAGAGAGGCCTAAAGATAATGTGCGTGCGGGAGACACGTAGGCACATATATGTGCGTATAGAGGGCTAGTAGAGACCGTGCGTGTGTATATATGCATGTGAGAGAAATAGTGTTTTCCAACTGAGATTAGTGAAAAGAGTGGTACATAGTAGTCATAAATAGAGAGAGAGAAACAGAGAGAGCATGTGCGTGAGACACCCCGACACCCTGAGAGAGATTGTGAGCATGTGTGAAAGAGAAATGCCGATGCATAAAGTGTGTGCACTTATGCATTAGATAGAGAGATATATAACGTGTTTGTGAGAACGGGCCGAGGCATAGTGCATCTACGTGTAAAAGGCGGTTCTACGCATTAAATTAAAATATAAATGGCATTATTATTTTTGAATGAGATCATGAATTTTGCAAATTGTGTATGGACGAAAATCGGTCTATCAGACACCCATACTCTATTGAATTCTAGCATGTGCCTGTGTTTATTTCATATTATCGATCCATAGAGTGAGATCGGTTTGAAATACAGGCAATGGATGCTTTTGCAATTCATATATAAACATTAATTAGTGCACTCCATGTTGTTAGTGTGAAGCACTTTATACATTTGTCACTTGCATGGATACATTCCAAATTGCTAGCTACGAAATAGAATACATGTCGAATTCAACATAAAGGGGGTTTCGAAGATTCGAATTCATAGGAAGTGCATTCATCTATTTGAACCGAGATAATGGCATTTGTAAATCAGATGTAAAAGGGGGCATCAATCTTTGTTATGAGTTTGAACATGCTATATATATATTCATACGCATATCTAACTTTGTTTTTTGCAACCAAGGAGATTATACTTGGAACCATGCATGAACTGAGGTAAGTTGCATATTTTTTAATATATACTCGTGTACAATGTATATTCGAATGTACCCCCTCCATTCCAAAATAATCGTAGCTTTAGGATTTTCAAGAGTAAAGATTTGTGAAGTTTGACAAATCCTGAAAGTTCAATTCAAGAGAACCGAAAACGTTAATGCTTCTGCTCCCAAATATTGAACGAAGCGCCAAATAGGTCTCTAGTCACCCAAAACCGCGCGAGACTAATGTTTGGTGGTAGGAAATTACTGTCCTGACTCTGGCCCATGTAGCCTATCGGCCCGATGTCCAAAGGTCTAAACCGGGGTAGGTTTGTAACTTCACCAAGACGCCAGTCTCAACCACCTCCGAGAAGCATTCATACGACATGGGCTCCTAAACACCCATGCGCTCGGCCGCAATCTATCCCGCCCACATTTGGGACACCTGAGATTACTATCCTACCCCCAACCCGCAATATGTCCGAAATTTTAGATGGGCGCAAAGTTTGTAACTTTCCCCAAATTTCAAACAAGCGCGTCTCAAACCGAAACATTGTTCCCCCTTAGTTCCCCGCCTCCCTCTGTTTCCCCATTCATACTCCGTGGGCGCCAAAACGCCCTCTCCACCAGCCGTGAAACCCCAGCCTCCTCCGTCCTCCACCCCATAGCAGCCAATCCACCGCCGCCCTCCTCCATCACGCCGGAGCCGGTACCCCGACGTCATCGTCCAACGCAACCGCAACGCCCTCAAGGACTTAGTAGCCGAAGCCGAGGCAGAGCTGCCTCCACGACACCGATGCTGACGTGCGCCATACTAGAACCACTCCGACCACGCCGTCCTGTGCCTCACTGCTGCAGCTCCACTGTCGCAACCGTCCACCGCATCGGAGCTGTTCCCACTATGCTGTCGTTCGCCGCCTCGGATCTGGTTCCCCGCCGCCGACAAACGGCCACCGCACCACACTCAACAACTTGGCCATGGGTTCATCCAAGGCTCTACCGTCCTCCACAACTTCTCGTTTCCAGCGAACCACAAGAAGATTGTTGGAAAAATAGAAGGAGGACACAGCACTGCCAGTAGAAAGAGGTACTCCTCTTCCTTTATTCGTGCAAATCTTATGTCTCTGCTCACACCGTATTCATCCCATGAAAGAAACTAGTTGAGCGCTTCTTACTGCATCTTCTTCGTGATACTAAATGCACAAGGTTTCCTTCCTTTACTATTTCACCTTTGCTAGAGGTCAGTAGCCCGCCTGGATTTCAATTCAGGGTCAGTCGAACCAGAATTAAAAGAAGCAGCACCCGCTTAGGCACGCAGAGCACCTAGTATGCCTGTTCCCCGGGGAAGTGGCGCATCGGTGTCTATCATAGGGGTGTGGGGCGCAGGAGTTACTTGTGCCCAGTCTGGAGGTCGGCGGGGCTTGAATGGATGGCTGGGGGCGGTGCCAAGCACGGTGGTGCGGTGAGGTCGAGGGGAGGGCGCAGGCAGGGGAGGAATACTGGGCCGGTGGTCGCTGGCGTTTCGAGGAAAATCGTCAACACTGACTGGCTGGAGGTAGATGAAGGCGATCTGCCCGTTCTTTGTACATCGGAGGATGCAAAAAAATGGACTGCCTATTTGTTTTCATTCGACTGTTATTTTCATAGAATCATGTAGTAATTTAGTGTGCCATGCATGTTGTAGAGCTATCATATGTCTCCTGTCATTTATTTCTCACCGACCTGCTATCTGCTACCTTTAGACTGTACTAATTGTGCACACACTTCACCCATACTCACACTATTGTTTTTTATGCATGGGTATTTCAGACTCTGAAGCAGTGTTGATGAATGCAGAAAAGAAAAGACAGAAGTCGCTCCAGTGTAATTTGAAGATAAGCACTAAGCGTTTCAGCGCTCTAAAGGGTGCAGTGTCAGCAGTTGGAGACAATAAACGTAGCTATGCAGTTGATGATCTCAATTTCCACACACAACCATCCCAGATGCTTGCTTTAACTTCGCTTGTCAAATGTGGTTGCATGTTGCATATGGTGTCTAGCTTGTATTGCTTCCAATTTGGTTAAATTGCATCTGCTTACTTTACACATTATACCTTTGATAATTACAGGCCTTCCTGTTTTTGATACATACTACATATGTCTATTAACCATGTTCATACATCAAACTAATGCTGTTTTGTATCCCTCGTCAATCACTTATGATGAGACAGTCACCCCAGTGGGTTACTGTGAGACGCCCTACTCGTTTAAAGAGTGCAGTGCCATCCTCCCCACATGATTCTCAAGAAAGAACAAGGGTAAATGAAGATAGTCAACGTAGCTCTCTAGTTGATCACCGCAATTCCCCCACACCACCATCGCAGGTGCTTTCTCTTACTTGGCAGTGTGATATGTGGTTGCATGTTGCATATGGTGTCTACCTTGTAATGCTTCTAATTAGGGTAAATTGCATCTGCTTAGTTAACACATTATACATGTGAATATGACATGCCTTCCTGTTTTTGGTACGTACTATGTCTTTCTATTAACCATGTTCTTACATCAAACTACTTTTCTTGTGTATCCCTCATCAATCACTTATGACGATACACCTTCAAGTTGACAGTGTAATATTGGTTGCATCTTGCATATCATTTCAAACATGTATTGCCTCTAATTTGTTGAAGTGCCACTTATAATGAGACACATCTAACTTGGTAGAGTGATTTTGGTTGGATATTTCATATGGTGTCTAGATTGCATTGCTTCCAATTTGTTGAAATGCCTTCTGCTTAGAGTTTTTCATACATATTCCATCCTCCTACAATGTGGTTGCCATACATAAAAGTTGTGTTCGTCAGTATCATGCATCAACGAATTTGCAAGTGCGAATTTCATTCCTTTTTCTTGTGTGTTTACTTGTCAAGGCAAAATCTGAAAGGACGAAGGCAGGGAATGATGGTGGTCCTCTGGAGCAACCGAAACAGATGATCTCTGCAGATTCTCCTGCTACTTGTACTGCAGTGCTAGTTCCAAATCTCATCTCCCCTACTCCATAACCCAAGGTGCTTGCTCTAACATGGCAGTGTGATATCTGGTTGCATGTTGCATATGCTGCCTAGCTTGTATTGCTCCTAATTTGTTAAATTGCATCTCCTTAGCTTACACATTATACATGTGAATATGACACGCCTTCTTGTTTTTGGCACATACTACATCTGCCTATCACACCATGTTCTTGCATCAAACTACTGTTCTTGTGTATCCTGCATCTATCGCTTATGATGAGACAGTCATGCGCGTGGGTTAATATGAGACGCACTACTCTTATAAAGAATGCAATTTCATCCTCTCCACATGATTCTCAAGAAAGAGCAAGCCTAAATGAAGATATTGAACGTAGCTCTGTACTTGAGGACCGCACTTCCCCTACACCACCATCACAGGTGCTTGCTCTAACTTCACAGTGTGATATGTGGTTGCATGTTGCATATGGTGTCTAGCTTGTAATGCTTCTAATTAGGGTAAATTGCATCTGCTTAGTTTACACATTATACATGTGAATATGACATGCCTTCCTATTTTTGGTACACACTACATCTATGTGTTAACCTTGTTCTTACATGAAACTACCTCTCTTATGTATCCTGCATCAATCACTTACGATGAGTCACCTTTATTCGTTGCATATTGCATATTATTTCTAGCCTGTTGCCATGTATTGGTTCTAATTTGGTCAAATACATTTGTTAGGGCACCCTTTTAAATTGGCAGAGTGATATTGGTTTCATCTTTCATATGGTCACCTTGTGCTTAGTTTACACTTTATACATCATACATGTCAATATGTCACGTCGTCCTGTTTTTCATACATATTCCATCCTCCTATCATGCGGCTGCCTTACATGAAAGTAGTGTTCGTCAGTATCATGCATCAATGAGTTCTAAAGAGCAAATTTTATTCCTTTTTCTTGTGGGTTTGACTTGACAAGGCAAAATCAAGAAAGAGGAAGGAAACGAGTAAGGAAGGCGATGATGGTGGTCCTCTGCAGCAACATAAACAGAGCATCTGTATCGATTCTCCTTGTACTGATAGTGCATTAGAAGGTCCAAGTCTCCGCTCCCCTACTCCTCCATCCAAGGTGCTTGCTCTAACTTAGCAGTGTGATATCTGGTTGCATGTTGCATATGGTATGTAGCTTGTATTGCTCCTAATTAGTGTAAACTGCATCTGCTTAGCTTACACATGATACGTGTGAATATGACACGCTCTCCTGTTTTTGGTACATACTATATCTGTCTATCACACCATGTTCTTACATGAAACTACTCTTTTTGTGTATCCTGCATCAGTCACTTATGATGGGACACCTTTAAGTTGGCAGTGTGATATTCGTTTGCGTCTTGAATATGATTTCTAGCATGTATTGCTTCTAATTTGATGAACGCCACCTATGACGAGACAGTTTTAACTTGGCAGAGTGATATTGATTGCACCTTCCATATGGTGTCTAGTTTGCAGTGCTTCTAATTTGTTGAAGTGCCTTATGCTTAGTTACCACATCATAGGTGTGAATATGTCAAGCCATCCATTTTTTCGTACATATTCCATCCTCGTATCATGACTTTGCCTTTCATCAGAGTAGTGTTCGTCAGTATCATGCATGAATGAGTTCTGAAGAGCGAATTTATATTACTTTTTCTTGTCGGTATGACCTCACAATGCAAAATCAATAAAGCTGAAGGAAATTGGCAAGGCATTGGATGATGGTGGTCCTTCCGAGCAACTGAAATGGAGGTTCTCTACAGATTCTACTCCGCCATCCTCCCAACAAGATTCGTAAGACAACGCAAGGCTAGACAGTCAACGTAGCTGTGTAGATGATGAGCACATCTCCCCTACTCCACCATCATAGGTGCTTGCTCTAACTTGGCACTATTATATGTGGTTGCATGTTGCGTATGATGTCTAGCTTGTATTGCTTCTAACTTTGTTGAATTGGATCTGCTTACTTTACACATAATGCCTGTGAATATGACATGTGTTCCTGTTTCTACATCAGACTACTGTTCTTGCATATCCCGCATCAGTTACTTATGATAAGGCACCTTTAAGTCGCCACTGTGATATTGGTTGTGTCTTACATATGATTTCTAGCATGTACTGCTTCTAATTTGTTGAAACGCCATACAGTTTGAACTTGGCAGAGTGATATTGGTTGCATCTTTCATATGGTGTCTAGCTTGCAGTGCTTCTAATTTGTTGAAATGCCTTCTCCTTAGTTACCACATCATAGGTGTGAATATGTCACGCCATCCTGTTTTTCATACATATTCCATCCTCGCATCATGTGTTTGCCTTTCATCCGAGTAGTGTTCGTCAATATCATGCATGAATGAGTTTTGAAGTGCGAATTTTATTCCTTTTTCTTATCGGTTTGACTTCACAATGCAAAATCATTACAGCTGAAGGAAATTAGTGCGGCAGTGGATGATGGTGGTCCTTCGGAGCAACTCAAACAAGGGGTCTCTACAGATTCTACTCCGCCATCCTCCCAACAAGATTCGCAAGACAACACAAGGTTGGACAGTCAATGTAGCTATGTAGATGATGAGCACATCTCCCCTACTCCACCATCACAGGTGCTTGCTCTACCTCGGCACTATTATATGTGGTTACATGTTGCGTATGATTTCTAGCTTGTATTGCTTCTAACTTGAACTGCATCTTCTTACTTTACACATAATGCCTGTGAATATGACACGTGATCCTGTTTCTAGAACATATGTGTACATGATGATCACATCTCCCCTACTCCACCATCACAGGTGCTTGCTCTTACTTGGAACTATTATATGTGGTTGTGTTTTCCGTATGATGTCTAGTTTGTATTGCTTCTGATTATGTTGAATTGCATCTGCATAGCTTACAACTTATACCTACAATGATCTCTTACCCATAAGACACATTTAACTTGGGACTGTGATGTAGGTTGCATCTTGCATTGTCTTCTAGCTTGTACTGCTTCTAATTTCTTGAAATGGCACTTCCGACGAGACACTTTTTACCTGATAGAGTGATATTGGTTGCATGTTCATATGGTGCCTAGCTTTCATTTCTTCTAATTTTGTTGAAATGCCTTCCGCTTACTGTTTTTTCATACATATTCCATCCTCCTATCATACGTGTGAATATGAAATGCTGTCTTTTTTTGTATATATTCCATCCTCCTATCCTGCGCTTGCCTTACATCAAAGTAGTGTTCGTCTGTATCATCCATCAACTAGTTATGCAGAGCTAATTTTATTCATCTTGTTGTGGTTTTGACTTCATAAGGCAATATCAAAAAATAGGAAGGAAAAGAGTAAGTTAGGGGATGTTGGTGGTCCTCCGCGCCGACGCAAACATAGACTCTCTAGATTTGCCACTGCTACTGCTAATGAAGTTGAAGTCCCAAGTCTACATGATGAGTTCATCTCCCGTACTCCACCATCGCAGGTGCTTGCTCTAAGTTGACAATGTGATAATTGGTTTCATCTTGCATATGTTGTCTAGCCTGTATTTCTTCTATTTTGATTAAATTGCACCTGTTGAGTTTATACGTTATACATGTGCATATGACATGGCTTTCTGTGTCTAGAATACACTGCATCTATCTATCATACCATGTTCTTACATCAAAGTACTGTTGTTGTGTATCCCACATCAGTCACTCATGATTGGACGCTTTTAACATGGCAGTTTGATAGTGGTTGCATCTTGCATTGATCTCTATGTTGTACTGCTTCTAATTTTTCGAATTGCCACTTATGACAAGACACTTTTAGCTTGGCAGAGTAATATTGGTTGCATCTTTCATATGGTGTCTAGCTTGCATTACTTCTATTTTCTTGAAAATCCTTCTGCTTAGTTTGAACATCGTAGCTGTGAATATGTCATGTCGTCCTATTTTTCTTACATATTCCATCCTCATACGATTGTATTACATCAAAGTATTGCTTGTCTGTATCATGCACAAATGAGTTCTGAAGAGCGATTTTATTCTTTTGTGTTGTGGGTATGGCTTGACATGGCAAAGTCAAAAAAGAGCAAGGAAAATAATATAGTAGGGAGTGGTGTTACTCGTCGGGTGAAACAGAAAAGGATCTGCCGTCGAGATTCTGCTGGTACTTATAGTGCAGTAGAAGGTCCAAGTCCACCGGCTAAATCTACAAACACAGTATCACCTGCTCCACCAGCTGCAGCATCCGCTTCAACTGTACCAGCATCTCAACGAGTTACTCGTTCGTTTGCTCTGGAACTGGCCAGTTCCCAAGCTACCTTCACACCTAACACTACTTCCAAAGCACTGCTAACAAAACAGGACTTGGCAAGATAAGATGAACCTCATGAGCATCAACACCAAGACGGTACCTGACCGAGTCAAGTTGCAGTTGCATGCTCCTTTATATGTACTCTCACAGTTTGATGTACACTAACACTTTCCATATTCGTTGTTGAACTAGCACCACGGTGCAAGCGGAAACAGACATCAGGGATAATGCTTGACAGATTAACAAAATCTAAAGGAGGAAGAATGGAGATCCATTTTTGAGGCAGGTTTAAAAAGGCCACATGATGCTACGGAGTCAGCCAAGTTAGTATCAGAGGCAGTCGTTGCCGTTAGGTGTCATGCATGTATCCTCCCAACGTGGATCCACTACAAGAATGAGAAAGACAATACCCAGTTTAACACCTTCCTTGATCATTTATCCGTAAGTAATGTTATTCATCGCAATTAGTAATATTGTCTTTCTATGTCCCATACTTTCTAGCTTCCTCCTAATAAGACTCACATTCTTTTTTCACCAGATGAGGTTCAAGTTGGATCCGAAAGATGATGCAACTAAACAAGCATGCACTCATGTTTTTCAATATGCTCTGCGACAGTATCGGTACCACCTTAGAAAATCTCACTTTGAAGGCAAGGCTAACAATGAAATCGCCCAAACATCTCCAGTGGAATATAGTACAGATGAAGACTGGACAACCCTCGTTAAACACTGGTCTGATCCAAAGTATCAGGTAGGCTATATATATTTGATCAGACCACATATTGAACTTGTATTTATGTATGTGCCTTACAAGTGTATCTTCTTCTAGGCTAACTGTTTGAAGAACAAAACCAACCGTTCTAAAGTGAAATTCCAACAGACAACAGGATCTCGTAGCTATATTGCACACTGCGAGGCTCTTGTAAATAGCTGCTACTTCCTTCTTCTTTTTGTGCCATATTATCGTATCTATATTGACTTGTTCCAAATATAGAGGAAAGCCCATGCAGACCAAAAAGAACCTAAACTGAATGCAGTGCAAATCTTCAAGGATTGCCACACCAGCAAGATGAAGGGCATGAGCACACCAGTTCAAGCCGTTGTTGTAAGTCCTTACTCCTCCTACCTTTGAACTGATTGGTACTGTGATGTGTTCATTTAACTACTTGGTTTGCAGCCAATGTCAGTTACTCTGTTCACTTTTATACACAGTTGTCTTAAAGTATCATTTCACCTTACATGGTTTAAAATAGATGAAGGATATTCTTTTGGTCTTGATCTGTAATCTAGTTGTTATGTTCATGTGCGCACACAATGATAAAATAGCATGTTTGTTTTATATATGTTTGCCCATGATATGAATGATGTCATACTATGTTCATCCTACTTTAAACCATGTCTCTTTATCCTTAGATGTCAACGAATGTGAGGAAATAGACAATACAGTAGGCATGCTACATGGACATATGTTCCGAAAGTGATTTTATTATGTAGTTGGCACTACAATACATGCTAATGTATTATAGTAGTTCACCAAAATAAGTTATGTATAAACATTTAACCTACTTTGGTTGTTTTTGTCTCATTAGTAACTTATCGGGTAAACTAATCTACAAGTTCAAACATTTAGGAAGCTATGGAACAAATGATTGAACAGCCACAACCACCTGAAGGTGACGAGGCTACCACAGGCACAATGTCAACTCTTGCTGCAGTGCGTCGATATCTCTCCACTAACAGTGCAAAAAGCACCTTCCTGCGTAATTCTGGGTTGGTTGTCAAGGTAACCTCGTCCAAATCACCTATTGAACAAAATCTTCCTGCTAGACAGAGTGATATATCTGTGCTCCAGACACAAGTCCAATCCCTAATGGACGTCGTTTTGGAAATAAGAATAGTGGTTGACAAATGTCGTCAAGGTATGAATGGTTTTGAAACCAGACTATCATACATTCACTTTGTTGTTCAAGAGCAATGGCGAAAAAAAGGTGAAGATCGTGCTGCTCCATCAGATTCTAGAGCCTGAAACATTAGCACTCAGGTCAAATGATCTGTGCTTCTATACACCTGATGGTGCTTTTATCTGGAAGGACTGTAAACTTTATGCCAATAGGCCTTTTGTTGTATGGTTGGAATTTATTTTGTTGTGATACAACATTTATGATGCTGCCATAGGCTGCAGTAATTACGACGCTATTTTGTATAGTGTAGGTTTATCTTAGTAATGTATTCGGCCGAAAGCTTCATAGGAGCCCAACATGCCAACATTCGTCGGGCCCATTCCAATTGGGCTAAAAATGATTACGGGCCGAAATTGGCATGTAGCCCACTAAAAATATCTGGGTCTAAATCAACATAAGCTTTCATATTTTCCTGGTAGGCCTGTGCCCATAGTGGGCGTTTAACAAGCCTAAACATAATTTGGGCCCTCAGTAAAAATAGGCCATTTACAGGTGTAAATATCTCGAGCCAATAAAAAACATGGGCCTTTAATAGACCGAAAGTGAGATTGGGCCCTGGTTATGCCAAATAACCCACTGGTCTTAGCAGGCCAAAATGGTGGCCCATTTACGATGCGGATCTTTGACAGGCCGAAATTCGAACGGGTCCTAAATTCACCGACCTAATACACGGGCCTTTAACAGGCCGGAACTTCAGTCGGGCTAGATTATCATCATTTTTATATGGGCCATTAATGGGCCCGATATGATGTTGGGCCACATATGGCCCATGGTTTTCGTCTAGTGTTAACAGGCCTATAATGACAACAGGCCGAAATTGGCCCAAATCTATAGTGGGCCTCTAACAGGCCGAATGTCAGTCATGGCCGAATATGACCCAAATCCTTCACGGTCATTTATGGGCCAAAAGTTTTGATGGCATGTAAATGGGCCCAAATGAAGCAGGACCTTTAACAGGCCAGAAATACACTGGGTCGTAATTCGGCCCAATTATTTAGCGGACTGTTAACGGGCCAGAAGTGACCATGGGCTGCGATGATGACAAGTTTAGGATAGGCCATTGACGGGCCGATTTGACAGAGAATGTTGGGCCTTTAGCTGGGCCGGCCAATTATGGTCTGCAAAATATGTGGGCCTTTAGCTGGGCCAGCCCATTGTGGTCCGCTAAATCTTGTGGGCCTTTAGCTGGGCCGACCATTATGGTCTGCAAAATCTTGTGGGCCTTTAGCTGGGCCAGCCCATTATGGTCCGCTAAATCTTATGGGCCTTCAGTTGGGCTGGCCCATTTAAACTTTATGGGCCAATTTTGGGCCCATCCACGTGTCAACATATCATAGGCCCATCTTGACCATTGGATGAGTGACACCTGTGCCAACGCGGAGCTGACGCGTGCATCCGTTAGCCAATGAGAATTTTACGCATGGAAAATCGGCATTGGTCGTGGCTGTTAGCGGGTTATCGGATCCGAAACCGGACCCGATAGCTTAGTGGCTGTTAACGGCGTCCCGTTACGGTGGATGCCACATGCCGGTCACCCTTGACGAAAGCACTTCTATGACGCGTGATTTATCATCATGGAAGTGGACCTTCGTGATGATAATTTTGGTAATGTCATGGAACACTTCTACGACAGCCCAGGTATGAATATCTTTATTCTGTCATAAAATCGTCATGGATGTACATGCATGACAAAAAACGCGACCTACTATGACAAACACGTATCATCATGGAAGTGTATTTTTTTGTAGTGAATCCACTTGGTAAACTTATCAACTGCTACCAAAAGGTGGGTCTTATTATCCTTAGACCTCTTGAACGGTCCAACCATATCAAGCCCCCAGACCGCAAATGGTCAAGTTATTGGGATCATCCGCAATTCCTGAGTCGGCACATGAACTTGTCTTGAAATTTTTTGACATCCATCACACTTGCTAACAATATCTTCTGCATCAGTATGAGCTGTTAACAAGTAAAACCCATGATGAAAAGCCTCTCGACCAAAGATTTTGAGCCAGCATGATGACCATAGTCACCTTCATGAATCTCTCGTAAAGTTTCATGGCCCTCCTCAGGAGAAACACATCATTGGAACACACCTGTCACACTGCATCGATGTAACTCGCCGTTGATAATAGTCATAGACTTAGACCTTTGTGTGATCTGTCGTGTCAAAGTTTCATCCTCGGGCAACTCGCCACAAGTCATAGAAGCTAGGCAAGCCAACATCTAGTCAGGAATAGCATGAAGAGCCGCCACCAACTGCGCCTCCGGGTCAGGGATAGCCAGATCTTCCTCAGACAGTAATTTAACCAAAGGATTGTGTAACACATCAAGGAACACATTAGGAGGCACCGACTTACGTTGAGACCCAAGCCGGGATAATGCATCAGCCGCCTCATTTTCCTGTCGATCGATGTGATCCACCTGGTAACCCTTAAAGTGACCAACTATATTCTCAACCGCCTGACGATAAGCCACCGTTAATGAGTCTTTAGAGTCCCACTTGCCTGAGACTTGCTGAGCCACTAAGTCTGAGTCTCCCAGACACCTGACCCGGTTTAAATTCATCTCTTTGGCCATATGGAGCCCATGGAGCAAATCTTCGTACTCAGTTGCATTGTTAGTAGAAGGAAACATTAGCCTTAAAACATAACAGAATTTGTCACCTCGCGGGGAAGTCAAAATAACTCTAGCCCCCGAGCCCTCTAACTGTCTGGAACCATCAACGTGGATTGTCCAATATGTATTATCAGGCTTCTCCTCAGGTGTCTGCAACTCTGTCCAATCATTTATGAAGTCCACCAAAGCTTGAGACTTGATGGTTGTTCTTGGTACATATTTCAAATTAAGAGGTCCAAGCTCAATTGCCCACTTAGCAACCCGGTGTGTGGCCTCACTATTTTGAATCATATCTCCAAAGGAGCAGAGCCGGCCACAGTAATAGGGTGTCCCAAGAAGTAATGTTTCAATTTATGAATCGCCATGAACACCCCAAACACGAGTTTTTGCCAATGCGGATATCGTTGCTTGGATTCAGTCAACACCTCACTAACATAATAAGCCGACCATTGAACTGGATACTCCTTCCCCGCCTCCTTGCACTCCACAACAACTGCTATGTTGACTGCCTTATTATTAGCCACCACGTTATCAATGGGAGCAACCAAGATGGGCGGCTCAGCCAACTGTTTCTTGATTGCCTCAAATGCCTCATTAGCAGCATCACTCGAGACAAAGTGATCAGTCTTCTTCGGCATTTGATATAAAGGAATCGCCTTCTCTCCCAGGTAGCTTATGAACCGGCTTAAAGTTGCAATGCGACCCGCCATGCGTTGAACATCATTGACACATGCCGGCTTAGAAAAGCGAAGTAATGGCCTTTATCTTCTCCGAGTTAGCTTCAATGCCCCATTCTGAGACCAGAAACCCCAACAGTTTACCTGCTGGCACACCAAAGACACACTTGGCCGGGTTGAGCATCATTTTGTAGACCCGGAGATTGTCAAAGAATTCCTTTAAATCGTCAAGTAGAGTCTCCTTCTTATTTGACTTGACCATAATATCATCCACATAAGCATGAACGTTGTGCCCAATCTGACTGTGAAAACAATTTTGAACACATCACTGATAAGTCGCATGTGCACTCTTAGGCCCAAAAGGCATAGAAACATAGCAGAAAGCACCAAAAGGTGTAATAAAAGATGTCTTCTCTTGGTCTTTAACTGCCATCTTGATCTGATGATAACCAGAATAAGCATCCAGGGAGCATAACCTCTCACAACCCACTGTTGCATCAATGATCTGGTCGATACGGGGGAGAGCAAACAAATCAGCTGGACAAGCCTTGTTAAGATCTGTGTAGTCAACAAACATACGCCATGTGCAATTTTTCTTAAGTACAAGCATAGGGTTGGCCAACCACTTCGGTGAAAAACTTCCACGATAAACCCAGGCACCAAGAGTCGGGCTACTTCCTCTCCAATAGCCTTACACCGCTCCTCATTGAAACAACGAAGGAACTACTTGACTAGCTTAATTTTAGGATCCACATTAAGGTTGTGCTCAGCGAATTCTCTAGGTACACCTAGCATGTGAGAAGGTTTCCATGCAAAGATGTCCCGGTTCTCATGGATGAACCCGATGAGCGCTCTTTCCAATTTGGGATCCATATTAGCCCCCAAGGTGAACTGATGTGATGAGTCACCAGGCACAAAATCCACTTACTTGGTATCGTCAGCCGACTTAAACTTGAGAGCCAGGTCAGATTTTGTGCTAGGTTTCTTCAATAGGGTCATATCAGGTCAACATTGTCTTTATAAAATTTGAGCTCTGCCTCAACACAACTTGACTCTGCATAAGCAGCATCACCTTCCTCGCACTCTAAAGCGATTTTCCAATCACCATGGACTGTGATTGTCCCCTTTCGCCCTGGCATCTTAAGCAATAAATAGACATAGCAAGGGCAAGCCATGAACTTAGCATAAGCCGTCCGTCCGAACAAGGCATGATACGGACTCTTGATTTCGACTACTTCAAACCACGGTGTCTCTGCCTTGTAGTCATAGTCATCACCAAAGGCTACTTCCAAGGAAATCTTTCCCACAAGATATGCCGACTTACCAGGCACCACGCCATGGAAGACAGTGTAAGACGTCTTAAGATCCTTATCAGTCAAACTCATCCGGCAAAAAGTGTCATAGTACATGATGTTGATACTGCTACCACCATCCATAAGTACCTTACTAAATTTATAGCCACCAACCTGAGGGGCCACCACGAGGGCCAAGTGACCTGGGTTATCAACCCGTGGCGGGTGATGCGCCCTGCTCCACGATATTGTGTGCTCAGACCATCTCAAATACCGCGAAACAACCGGCTCTACTGTATGAACCGTCCGCTTATGAACCTTCTGATCTCATTCGCAAAGACTTGTAGTGTAAACATGGTATTGACCACCATTAATCTGCTTTGGATTACTTTGATACCCTATCTGACTATTGTGTTGCTGGTTGCACTGACCAGACTGCTGATTGTGACCACCATGGTTACCTTGACCCTGGTAGCCGGAGTTTGAACCGCCTCCACCAAAGCCGGACCACTGAGAGCCGGAACCTGACCCGCTGTGTGGTCCATTGTTATTGCCATGATTTTGACTGAGGCTGTAATTCCTGAACTCTCGCATAACCCAACAGTCCTTCCAGAGGTGAGTGGATGGCCTATCTGGAAGACTGTGCTTGGGACAAGGCTCATTAAGCATTTCCTCAAGATTGAAAGGGTTTTCCCCATCAAACGACGGCTTACCTTAATGTTACGGCGTTGATTTTTATACCCAGTGATGGTGTTAGCCACTAAATCTGACCCGCCATCGGGGTGTTTCCGCTTACCACCATTACCCTGGTTGTTGATGTTACCCTGGTTGTTGTTGTTATTCTGATGATGGCCTTTACAATTGCCATTCTTGTTACCCTTGTTGGATTTATCCTCCTCATCAGAAGAAGGGTCCTTTGTATTATCAGAGTCTGCATACTTAGTGAGAGCCATCATGAGCTCCCCCATGTCAGTGCAATAATGCTTAAGCCGCTTGAGCTTCTGCTTGAGAGGCAAAAAACAAAAATTCTTCTCCAAGATTATGAATGCTTGAGCCATCGCGATGTTATCATAGGAATGAATAATGGTCGAGACCCGTCAGACCCAGTGGTGGGCCGACTCATCCTCATGTTGTGTGTAATGATCCAAATCAACGATCGTTAGAGGCTGCTTGCATGTCCCTTGGAAGTTTTTGATGAAACGCGCCTTCAACACTTCCCATGAACTGATAGAATTAGGAGGTAAGCCTTTTAACCACGTATGAGCCGGCCCTTCCAACATCATGGTAAAGTACTTGGCGTAGACAGCATCATTGACATCCAACATCTCCATGGCCAACTCATAACTCTCGATCCAAGCCTCCGGAGGGAGATCAACTATATAATTGGGCACCGTGCGAGGACCCATAAAATCCTTGGGTAGACATTCATTCCGCAAAGCCGGTACTAGACACGGCACACCAACCGCCCTGAAGATTGTCCCGGCTCCCACCAATGTTGGAGAGGTCCCCAGAGGCTGCTGATAAGCCCCCAGTTGAGCCGCCACTACCACCTCCGCCTCTTGGCAAGCTCTGGCCTTGTTAATGATCGCCTAAGCATGAGTAAGGGGCAGCTTATTCCCACAGGGCGGGTCATCCTGGGACAGTCGACGACGTCATTCACTGCTGGAAACCACGGGCGACTCGATACGTCGGATGTAGCTACGGCTTGGCAGGGGGCTTGAGTGCACCTGCTCATGATTGTGTGAATATTTTTCATATTGTGCAACCGCCTTTTGCAAGAGCTCAATCGCGTTCCGTGCCTTGATACATCTCCAACGTATCTATAATTTTTTATTGTTCCATGCTATTATATTACCCGTTTTGGATGTTTATGGGCTTTACTTTACACTTTTATATCATTTTTTGGACTAACCTACTAATCGGAGGCCCAGCCCGAATTGCTTTTTTTTGCCTATTTCAGTGTTTCGAAGAAAAGGAATATCAAATGGAGTCCAAACGGAATGAAATCTTCGGGAGCGATCTTTTTGGAACAAATGCAATCCAGGAGACTTGGAGTGGACATCAAGCAGCAGACGAGGAAGCCACGAGGTAGGAGGGCGCGCCCTAGGGGGTGGGCGCACCCCCCACCCTCGTGGGCCCCTCGTGGCTCAACCGACCTACCTCCCTTCGCCTATATATATCCACGTACCCCGAAAACATCCAGGAGCACCACAAAAAATTATTTCCACCACCGCAACATTCTGTATCCACGAGATCCCATCTTGGAGCCTTCGTCGGTGCTCCACCGGAGGGGGAATCGACCATGGAGGGCCTCTACATCATCTCCAAGGCCTCTCCGATGAGTTGTGAGTAGTTTACCACAGACCTTCGGGTCCATAGTTATTAGCTAGATGGCTTCTTCTCTCTCTTTGAATCTCAATACAAAGTTCTCCTTGATCTTCTTGGAGATCTATTCGATGTAACTCTTTTTGCGGTGTGTTTGTCGAGATCCGATGAATTATGGGTTTATGATCAAGTTTATCTATGAGAAATATTTGAATCTCCTCTGAATTATTTAATGTATGATTGGTTATCTCTGCAAGTCTCTTCGAATTATCAGTTTGGTTTGGCCTACTAGAATGATCTTTCTTGCAATGGGAGAAGTGCTTAGCTTTGGGTTCAATCTTGTGGTGTCCTTTCCCAGTGACAGCAGGGGCAGCAAGGCACGTATTGTATTGTTGCCATCGAGGATAAAAAGATGGGGTTTATATCATATTGCTTGAGTTTATCCCTCTACATCATGTCATCTTGCTTAATGCGTTACTCTGTTCTTGTGAACTTAATACTCTAGATGTAGGCAGGAGTTGGTCGATGTGTGGAGTAATAGTAGTAGATGCAGAATCGTTTCGATCTACTCGTTGTGTACGTTATGCCTATATACATGATCATGCCTAGATAATCTCATAACTATGCACTTTTCTATTAATTGCTCGACAGTAATTTGTTCACCTACCGTAATATTTATGCTATCTTGAGAGAAGCCACTAGTGAAACCTATGGCCCCCAGGTCTATCTTTTATCATATAAGTTTCCAATCTAATTTTATTTGCAATCTTTACTTTCCAATCTATATCATAAAAATACCAAAAATATTTACCTTATCTTATTATCTCTATCAGATCTCACTTTCGCAAGTTACCGTTAAGGGATTTACAACCCCTTTATCGCGTTGGTTGCGAGGTTCTTGTTTGTTTGTGTAGGTACGAGGGACTTTTGAGGAGCCTCCTACTGGATTGATACCTTGGTTCTCAAAAACTGAGGGAAATACTTACACTACTTTGGTGCATCACCCTTTCCTCTTCAAGGGAAAACCAATGCAGTGCTCAAGAGGTAGCAAGAAGGATTTCTGACGCCGTTGCCGGGGAGGTCTTCGCTCAAGTCAAGACATAACAAGTACCCATCACAAACTCATCTCCCTCGCATTACATTATTTGCCATTTGCCTCTCGTTTTCCTCTCCCCCACTTCACCTTTGCCTTTGCCTTTTCTTCGCCTTCTTCCCGTATGTCTTTTTCTTTGTGTTTCCACGTGCCTTCTATTTGCTTGCATCTTTGCTTGCTAAAAATCTATTAATATGCATCCACTTAAACTGTTCTACTTGGATCATCTTCGATCCTTATGCGCTCGTGCTAAAACCCCAACTAGCCTAGTTGATGAGAAATCTTTAGATGAGCTCATTTTGTGCGTCACCGTTTGTCTGAAAAAGGGAGAATCTTATGGGATTAAATAAATAGATTGATGTGTTATATGCTTGGAATCTTTGTGAAATTTATGATTTTATATGTTGCTCTAATAACCCTAAAAACACCTTTCCTACCTATGTGAGTTTAATGAAAATGAAATCTTATCTTCTTATGCAAAGGGTGTTTATAGTTACTATGATATTAAACAAATTGAAGAATTTGTTGCTTTTAAGGGTGCTTATGAAGTTGCTTCTTTGATTGAAAAGTATGATATTACTCTCTTTGAATCTGAAAATTTTGACATACTTAAATATTGCTATGAAAACTATACTCATAATGTCTATGTCAAAGAATTTATTGAGAGAATGACTGTTGCTTTGCAAGAAATTAATGATACGCATGAATCTATAGATAATGATAATTCCGATGATTTGATTGAAATATCCCTTGATGAACATGATGCTTGCTATTCTTGCGGCCATGATGCCAATATTTATGAAGATGAATTTGCTATAGTTCCTTATGTTAAACATGAGATCGTTGCTATTGCACCCATAATTGGTAGTTCCTTCGATAAAAATCATGATTGCAATGATTTTACTATAAATTCTCTTGATGTCAATTGTGCTAATAATATGCAAAACCCTAAGCTTTGGGATGCTAGTTTTGCTATGTCTACTACTTGTTGCAATGATCATGAAGAATCACCCCACATATTTGGAGAATGTTCAATCTGATGAAGTTTTTGATAAAAATGGGTTTGGAGAGGTCATGACTTTAGTTAATGTTAATCCCACTATTTTGGAAGAGTGTCAACTTTGCATACATGTGGATCGTGTTAACAATATGTTTTGTGATAGCTATATTGTTGAATTTGCTTATGATCCTACATGTAATTATTATGAGAGAGTAAAATATGGTTGTAGAAATTTTTATCTTGCTAAATTACCTCTCGTCATATTGAGATTGCTATCGTCTCTTTCTTCTTCCTTGAATATGCTAATTTTTTCTTGCTATGATAATTTGTGTGCTTATAAAATGCCTATGCATAGGAAGTATGTTAGACTTAGATCTATTCTCGCTTTTATGCCTAGCTAGGGGCGTTAAACGATAGCGCTTGTTGGGAGGCAACCCAATTTTATTGTTGTTTATTGCTTTTTGCTTCTGTTTATTAATAAATAATTCATCTAGCTTCTGTTTAGATATGGTTATATGTTTTAATTAGTGTTTGTGCCAAGTAGAACCTATAGGATAACCTACGGTGATAGTTAATTTGATTTTGCTGAAAAACAGAAACTTTTGCACGCACGAGAATAATTTTAATAAATCATAGGAACATGATTTATAGTTGATTATTTTTGCAGTAGATCAATAGACAAATTTCCCACGACTTCATATTTTGGTAGGATTTTTAGAGTTCCATAAGTATTCGAAAGTTACAGATTGCTACAGACTGTTCTGTTTTTGACAGATTCTGTTTTTTGTGTGTTGTTTGCTTATTTTGATGAATCTATGGCTAGTATCAGGGGGTATGAACCATAGATAAGTTGGAATACAGTAGGTTTAATACCAATATAAATAAATAATGAGTTCATTACAGTACCTTATGTGGTGGTTTTTCTTTCTTGCACTAACGGAGCTTATGAGATTTCCTGTTGAGTTTTGTGTTGTGAAGTTTTGAAGTTTTGGGTAAAGATTTGATGACTATGGAATAAGGAGTGGCGAGCCTAAGCTTGGGGATGCCCATGGCACCCCAAGATAATTCAAGGACAACCAAAATCCTAAGCTTGGGGATGCCCCGGAAGGCATCCCCTCTTTCGTCTTCGTCTATCGGTAACTTTACTTGGAGCTATATTTTTATTCGCCACATGATATGTGTTTTGCTTGGAGCGTCTTGTAGGATATGAGTCTTTGATTGTTAGTCTACCACAATCATCCTTGTTGTACACATTTTTTGGGAGAGACACACATGATTTGGAATTTATTAGAATACTCTATGTGCTTCACTTATATCTTTTGAGCTAGACAATTTTTGCTCTAGTGCTTCACTTATATCTTTTTAGAGCACGGCGGTGGCTTAATTTTGTAGAAGTTATTAATCTCTCATGCTTCACGTATATTATTTTGAGAGTCTTTTAGAACAGCATGGTATTTGCTATGGTTATAAAAGTGGTCCTAATATGATGGGCATCCAAGTTGGGTATAATAAAAACTATCATAGAAAGTGCATTAAACACTATGATCAGTTTGATGCTTGATAATTGTTTTGAGATATAAAGGTGGTAATGTTAGAGTCATGCTAGTTGGGTAATTATGAAATTGATAAATACTTGTGTTAAGGTTGGCAAGTCCCGTAGTATGCACGTACGGTAAAAGTTGTGTGACAAATTTGTTGCATGGGGTGCTCTTTTAATTGTCTTCCTTGTGTGTGGAGGTTGGGATTGCGCGATGGTTAACTCCTACCAACCCTTCCCCTAGAAGCATGCGTAGTAGTACTTTGCTTCAAGGGCAGGTAGACTTTTGCAATAAGTATATGAGTTCTATATGACTAATGTGAGTCCATGGATTATACGGACTCTCACCCTTCCACCATTGCTAGCCTCTATTATGCCGCGCAACTTTCGCCGGTATCATGCACCCACCATTTACCTTCCTAAAAACAGCCACCATACCTACCTATTATGGCATTTCCATAGCCATTCCGATATATATTGCCATGCAACTTTCGACCGTTCCGTTTATTATGGCATGCCCCATCATTGTCATATTGCTTTTGCATGATCATGTAGTTGACATCGTATTTGTGGCAAGGCCACCTTCATAATTTTTCATACATGTCACTCTTGATTCATTGCATATCCCGGTACACATCCGGAGGCATTCACGTAGAGTCATATTTTGTTCGAAGTATTGAGTTGTAATTCTTGAGTTGTAAATCAATAAAAGTGTGATGATCTTCATTACTAGAGCATTGTCCCAAGTGAGGAAAGGATGATGAAGACTATGATTCCCCCACAAGTCGGGATGAGACTTCGGACTTTATAAAAATAAAAGAGGCCAAAGAAGCCCATAAAAAAAGAGGCCAAAGAAGCCCACCAAAAAAATGAGAGAAAAGAGAGAAGGGACAATGTTACTATCCTTTTTCCACACTTGTGCTTCAAAGTAGCACCATGATCTTCATGATAGAGAGTCTCCTATGTTGTCACTTTCATATACTAGTGGGAATTTTTCATTATAGAACTTGGCTTGTATATTCCAATGATGGGCTTCCTCAAAATGCCCTAGGTCTTCGTGAGCAAGCAAGTTGGATGCACACCCACTTAGTTTCTTTTGTTGAGCTTTCATACATTTATAGCTCTAGTGCATCCGTTGCATGGCAATCCCTACTCACTCACATTGATATCTATTAATGGGCATCTCCATAGCCCGTTGATACGCCTAGTTGATGTGAGACTATCTTCTCCCTTTTTGTCTTCACAACCACCACCCTATTCCACATATAGTGTTATGTCCATGGCTTGCGCTCATGTATTGCGTAAGAGTTGAAAAAGCTGAAGCGCTTTAAAAAGTATGAACCAATTGCTTGGCTGAAACCGGTGTTGTGCATGATGGCAGTATTTTGTGTGATGAAAATGAAGCATGGCCTAACTATATGATTTTGTAGGGATGAGCTTTCTTTGGCTATGCTATTTTGATAAGACATGATTACTTGTTAGTATGCTTGAAGTATTACTATTTTTATGTTATATGAATTTTTATCTTGAACCATTTGGATCTGAACATTCTTGCCACAATAAATAAAATTACATTGAGAATTATGCTAGGTAGCATTCCACATCAAAAATTCTATTTTTATCATTTACATACTCGAGGATGAGCAGGAATTAAGCTTGGGGATGCTTGATACGTCTCCAGCGTCTCTATAATTTTTGATTGTTCCATGCTATTATATTACCCATTCTGGATGTTTATGGGCTTTACTTTACACTTCTATATCATTTTTGGGACTAACCTACTAATCGGAGGCCTAGCCCGAATTGCTTTTTTGCCTATTTCAGTGTTTCGAAGAAAAGGAATATCAAACGGAGTCCAAACGGAATGAAACCTTCGGGAGCGATCTTTTTGGAACAAACGCAATCCAGGAGACTTGGAGTGGACGTCAAGCAGCAGACGAGGAAGCCACGAGGTAGGAGGGTGCGCCCTACGGGGGTGGGTGTCTGTGTCAAAACCGGCGGATCTCGGGTAGGGGGTCCCGAACTATGCGTCTAAGGCTAATGGTAGCAGGAGGCGGGGGACATGATGTTTACCAAGGTTTGGGCCCTCTCAATGGAGGTAATACCCTACTTCCTGCTTGATTGATCTTGATGATATGAGTATTAAAAGAGTTGATCTACCACGAGATCGTAGAGGCTAAACCCTAGAAGCTAGCCTATGATTATGATTGTCGTTGTCCTACGGACTAAACCCTCTGGTTTATGTAGACACCGGAGGGGGCTAAGGTTACACAGAGTCGGTTACAGAGAAGGAGATCTACATGTCTGAATTGCCAAGCTTGCCTTCCACGCAAAGGAGAGTCCCATCCAGACATGGGACGAAGTCTTCAATCGTGTATCTTCATAGTCCAACAGTCCGGCCAAAGTATATAGTCCGGTTGTACGAGGACCCCTTAATCCAGGACTCCCTCAGTAGCCCCTGAACCAGGCTTCAATGACGATGAGTCTGGCGCGCAGATTGTCTTCGGCATTGCAAGGCGGGTTCTTCACCAAATTCTCCAGAGTATCTGTTGTAACGAGAAGTATTCGACTTCCTATTAATGTTGCACTCCTCGGCTTTTGTGCTTTAATAATGGCAGTCTCCACGTGTCGAGCGAATGCGAGAAGTCAGAGCATTTTTACATTTGCCACCCTAACCATGCAAGTAAATCATCTATTTAAAGAGACGGGGATCCTCAGATCCAAATCACAGCATTCTTCCCCAGCGGGTATTCATCAGAACGCACCTGGAAGAAACCATCCCATCATGGCCGGCCGTTGCAGCTCCTCCTCTCGCTCCCGTAGCACTAGGCCGGGCGATTGGGATAAATGTTCTGTCCCCCACAGCCGACTAGTAGAGTTGCAGACCCAGGGGTTTCTCCCGCCTGCGTACATGGTCCCCGTCCGAGCTGGACTAGCCACTTATAATGGCGGGGAGCAAGCGGAGAGTTCTCCAAACCCATCCAAGGGGGAGCGGGTATGCTTCATCCCCTATTTGCTGAGGGGACTCGGATTTCCAATCCATCCTTTCCTCCGTGGGCTCCTGGAGTTCTACGGCCTCCAGCTGCATAACTTTACCCCATTCTCCATAATGCATATCGTAGGCTACGTCGCCTTCTGTGAGCTATTTCTGGGTTGCGAAGCTCATTTCGAGCTGTGGAAGAGGCTATTCTGCCTCGTACACCGTACTCAGGAGGGGTCAGTATATCAAGTGGGTGGAGCCGAATATGGCGCATCGCCGGGACCGGTGTCGATGTCAAAACCGGTGGATCTCGGGTAGGGGGTCCCGATCTGTGTGTCAAGGCTGATGGTAACAGGAAGCAAGGGACACAGATGTTTACCCAGGTTCGGGCCCTCTCGATGGAGGTAAAACCCTACTTCCTTCTTGATTAATATTGATGATATGGGTAGTACAAGAGTAGATCTACCACGAGATCATAGAGGCTAAACCTGAAGAGCTAGCCTATGATGGTATGATTGTAATTGTGATCGCCCTTCTAAGGACCAATCTCTCCGGTTTGTATAGACACCGGAGAGGGCTAGGGTTTACATGGAGTCGGTTACAAGGAAGGAAATATAATATCCGGATCGCCAAGCTTGCCTTCCACGCAAAGGAGAGTCCCATCCAGACACGGGCCGAAGTCTTGAGTCTTGTATCTTCACGCTTCAATAGTCCGGACGTTGTACACAGTTCGGCTGTCCGGATACCCCCTAATCCAGGACTCCCTCAGTAGCCCCTGAACCAGCCTTCAATGAAGATGAGTCCGGCGCGTAGTATTGTCTTCGGCATTGCAAGGCGGGCTCCTTCTCCGAATACTCCAAAGTAATTATCGAACACGTAGACCGTGTCCGGATCTGCAAAATGATCTTCGCATACCATCGTAGAGAGAATGATATTTCACAAATGCAATTTGCTGACAATTTTTCCTGATGACGTGACACATTATTATGATTGGATTCATTATTCGAACTGTTTCCCACAACCAGCTACAGCGCATATTGCGAGGCGGTTTCTTTGACACGTCTTGTCAAAGCAGAGATCATGTCCCCTTATCACGGGATTCTCATCAATACGGGTATGGGTAATCTCACCATGCCATTAATCGTGGCTCTTGGGAAACAAGTGATTCTCAATGGGCAAATGGGGAGGCGCACAGCTCTCAGCTCCTCTATAAAGGGATAAGATTTCCTCATTTTTACCCACGCCTTCTTCCTCCTTTGCCCACTCTTGCCCCCTCGAGCTCCAGCGCCCAAGCTCAAGTCTTCTCCGCACAGCTAAATATGTCCAGAGCAGGAGGCAAATGGGTGGCCTCCACCGTTAAGGAGAAGCACATCACAAATCTTCGGGCGGCCGGATATTTGGCCACGGACATAGCGCACCGGCTACCAGACGCCGGGCAGGTCATTCTGACCCCAAGACCCCACGAGAGGGTCGTATTCGTCGCCCACTTCGTCCGTGGACTGGGATTTCCACTCCATCCCTTCGTCCGCGGGCTCATGTTCTACTACGGGCTAGTTTCCATGATCTAGCCCCAAATTTCGTCCTCAACATCTCGGCGTTCATCGTCGTATGCGAGGCCTTCCTCCGCATCCGGCCTCACTTCGGCTTATGGCTGCAAACTTTCTGCGTGAAGCCGAAGGTTGTAAGCGGCCAACAAGCAGAGTGCGGAGGGTCCATGGTGGGAAGAATGCCCAACGTCACATGGCTCGACGGCTCCTTTGCGGAGACCGTAAAAGTATGGCAATCGGGGTGGTTCTACATCACCGAGCCACGCGGCACCAAATGGGCAGCGGCCCCCGAGTTCTGATCCGGAGCCCCCATGCGGCTCACCTCCTGGGAAAGGAAGGACCTGTCCTGGGGCGATTCTAAGGAGCTGACCGGACTCCAGACATGCATCAAAAGCATGAAGGACAAGAACATCAAGCTTGTCAATGTGATCCAGGTCATGCTCGTTCGCCGGATCCTGCCCTGCCAGAGGCAGGCAGTCAATCTGTGGGAGTTCGTCCCGACCGAACATCGAACGCTCCAGAGGCTCTATGACATGACGCACAAAGGCGCATGGAAGGTGCTATTCAAGGCCTCCGAAGTACCTCCTCCCACATCCGAGGACCGTGGGCTTCACGCCGCGCGAGCTCCTACTCTGGTAAGTTCTCAGACTACCACCGGACCTGGTTCTTCCCAATATACTAATAGGAGAGCCTTAAGTAGTTATGCATATCTATTTCAGGATTACGTGGAGACGGCGGAGCAGGTTTACTGCCCGGCTCCGCTGCCAGAAGGCCCAGCAGATGCTCTCCTGACGGAGATGCTGGTCCCGGCGCCTTACAAGGTGCCGGAGAAGAAGTCCGAGAAGAAGGCCCCGAGGATCCGAAAGGGTCTTCGGCGTAAGGTTGTGCCGGAAGCCTCGTCCAAAGACGACGAGGCGGACTCGTCCCACGAAGGGAAGGAGGAAGAAGAAGACGCCCCATCCGAAGAGGATGAGGGGCCCGGGGAAGCGGACCGGGGGGCCGGAAAAGGCCCTCGTTGCAGGGCTGTCATTCCCCTGTCGTCTGATGACGACGAGACAGATTCCTCCCGCGGAGGCGGGGGAATCAAGAAGAAATTCCACCTCCCCGCACTGGGGAGGGGAAGAAGAGAAAAGCCGCCCTGGAGGGGGAGGCTGGGGCGTCCAAGAAGGGGAAGCTGCCCCTTCCGGACTATTCCGCCACGACCGCTCATAGTGAGGAGGGGTGGCTGCCCAGGAGGAAGCCCCTAGTGTGATCGTAAGTGTACGCATTCTATCATGATTTCACTTCATAGCTTTTGCATTTTATAATGCCAAACATATGTGCAATACGGCCAGGGATCTCCCCGAAGTGTCTTCCTCTGGGTCCCTGAGTGATTCGGAGATCAATTCGCTTCCGATAGCCACTACTCCTCAACACGCGGATGACACGGAGGTGTTGTCCCGAAGGCTCCCAGATCGGGGGGAGGTGACTTTGGAGACGCCCCGGGGCGGGGTCCCAGACGTCGGACACGCGGGGTTCAAGATCCCCGCGGATCATGTTGATGAGAGCCGTGGCCAGCCAGGCTCTTAGCCAAACACAATTCCGGAACCTTCGATGGTTCCGGACTTAGGCGGGCGACCCCTCATTAGGGAGGGCGAGCCATCTGTGTCGCGGACTTCTGTTGCGCATGAGGCGCCGAACTGTCTGCCGGAAGCGCTTCGAGGCGCTTCCCTAGATGAAGGGCACCATACTCTTCTGAGTACGGTGATTCGGAAGGTTTCTTCCGCCAAGAGCGGACTAACCGAAGCTTGCACCAGCCTCCTAACAGGCTTTGAGGTAAGTAATAAATATGTGCAAAATTACCACCCAACAGGTAGTAGCTCCTGATACTCTGTTTGGTGTTCGGAAAGAAAAGCCAAACAGAGGGTCAATTATAATCTGCAGGAGTCTAATAATAAGTATTATTGTGAATAAGCAGGTTGTGCTGCTCGCTGCTGCTGCCCGTACTGCCGAGGTTGCCGAACTGAAGCGGGACCTGGAGCAGGCGCAGGGAGAGCTCGACCTCACAAAGAGGCAGCTCGAAGAGAACAAGGGTAAGTGATTCCCGCTCTTATGCATTTAAGGATAGGAAGAATTGGTGGGTCTAACACCTAAGTTTCGTGACCGTGTAACAGGGGCCACCGCCGAAGTGGCGTCCCTGAAGAAGGCGATGTCCGAGGCCGAAGACAAGGCGGCCTCGGAGTGTAAAGAGCGCGAAAAGCAAAGTGCTAGGGTAGGTGAGGTACAGCAAGAGCTCCAGGACCTCGGCAAGAAATGCAAGTCCGTGGAGCATGATCTGAAGGCGAAAGAGGCTGAGCTTGCGAAGGCCCTTGTGAATTTGAAAGACGCCAAGGACGAAGCCGAGAAAGCACAGCAGGAGATCCAGGAGGCCAACAAAATAGCAGTGGGTAAGAAGTTCTTTATGCAAAGCAAACATGTGGACGAGGCGTTTCTTTTACTTACTCGAATTCGGAGCTCTCCAGGGGCATTCACAGATCTTCCATGCAGCATATCAGACGCTGCGGAGTTCTACTGTGCCCAGGAGGGGAACTCAACAAAGAAGCTGTTCTGGTCCCAGTATGCTGGGGCCGAACACCCGATGCCTCTAAGTGACCAACTGAAGCAGTTGGTCGAACTCCACAGGGCAGCCGAACTAGCTATGAAAGGTTTCATAGTCCGGATGTGGCCTGGTGAGCTCATGCCTAGTAGCTAATTTGGCCTGATCAAGCGGATGGTGGATGCCTGCCCGCGGCTTGAGGTGATCAAGCGATCCGTTTGCATCGAGGGTGCCCGCCGGGCCTTTGCCCGCGTAAAGGTGCATTGGGGCAAGCTGGATGCGGAGAAATTGGTCAAGGACGGGCCGCCGGAGGGCAAGGCGCATCGCCATCCCGAGTTGTACTATGATGGCGTTATGAAGGGTGCTCGTCTCGTGCCTGATGAATGTACCAAGGACACCGTTTTTGAATGAATTTACTTCTGTCATGCTTGTAATTTAATGACGAAGTTACTTGCGCTATGTAGCGCTTTTGTTATTTAAAATATTACCTTCTGTGCGGCTGTTTATAAAATCCTGAAAGTAGGCCAGTCATCAGCTTCCGCCACCACGTGACTAGCACTAAGGTGTTCTTGGAAATCCCGGACACTCTTTATCCAAATGTTTGGTCCCTTAAGGAGGTGCCCGATGCAGCGAACGAGGCAACTGGACTATGCGGCTTTATAACTTTCACTTAGCCATAAAAGTCTACAATTTTAAATTTCGGCGAAGCCCCTAGAATTCGGAAGGCCGAATTGGGGCGCTATATACGCCTAGATCGGACGAAGCCGATAAATTTCCTAAAGTGGAAAATCTTTAAGGATTTAAGTACCTCTCGAACAGCGACCAGCTCTCGCCACATCATGCCGGTCAGTTTTTGGCTTTCTCTACTGAGGTGCTCGTCCGGCAGAACCGGGACACAATCGCAGTAGTTCTCCCTGCGCTGCCTTAGCCGATATAACGGAACGTAAGGCACCAAAACAAGGGAGCCAAGCTATCCCAACTGTAGACCCAAGACATGATTCGGAGCTGACGCATATAGTGCTATAAGTTCGGGGTGTCGCACTATTGAAAGTGTTCGGACTTTATTTGCCATATTACGGGGCGCCGTGAGAAGCCCCTGGCAAACTGACCGCACCAAGGTGTATGGATGCAATATCAAATAAACATTTATAATAGAAAAAATCCTCAAATAAGGATAATAATCTCCCATTGACAAAAAATACGTTTAAGCATATGTTTACAATGGATGCATTAAGCGGAGATAAATAGGACTATTTGACATGTCCTGTCCAGGGGCAGGCTGTGTGCAGATAGATAAAGCAGGTATAATGATCGTAAATAGATTCCACCTGGGTTTTCTTATGTTCTGCACGTCTGTTGCCTCCTTGGATGTCTCTCACATACGAGTCCGGTAATTCGGCTCTTCTGAGGATGCTGCACTAACACGGTGTCCTGAAATGTAAGAGAAAAAGAGTATGAAGGTATTTGTCGGTTACCCGCACTATTTACCGAGTCGTTGATGCGCCTCCGCCTATGCCCATGGTATCTTGAGTGCATAATTGTGTACGCGTGGCACGAATGCTGCTTTGAAGGGGCTTGGGCAGAGGCTGGACTGCTAATTCCGCTCTTGATGATCCTGTTGCGGGGTGCTCCGGACTCGCTTGGCTGTGCTCAAAGTTGTCGCCGGATTGGTTTGTTGGAGTAGGCCGCATTGTACTTCTGCCGCAAGGGCTGCCGTATGCTCTTCTGTTCGAAGCGAGCGATCCACGTTCCCATTGACAGTGATGACCCCGCGCGGTCCTGGCATCTTGAGCTTGAGGTATGCGTAATGTGGTACCGCATTGAATCTAGCGAATGCGGTTCATCCGAGCAGTGCGTGGTAACCACTGCGGAAAGGGACGATATCGAAGATTAACTCTTCACTCCGGAAATTATCCGGGGATCCAAAGACCACTTCCAACATTATAGAGCCCGTACAGCGGGCCTCTACTCTGGAAATTACACCTTTAAAGGTAGTTTTGGTGGGCTTGATCCTTGAAGGGTCAATGCCCATCTTGCGCACTGTGTCCTGGTAAAGCAGGTTCAGGCTGCTGCCGCCGTCCATAAGAACTCGCGTGCGGTGGAATCCGTCGATGGTTGGGTCTAAGACCAATGCGGCTAAGCCGCCATGACGGATGCTAGTGGGATGATCCCTGCGATCAAAGGTGATCGGACAAGCTGACCATGGGTTGAATTTGGGGGCGACTGGCTCCATCGCATAGACGTCCTGTAGTGCTCGCTTCCGTTCCCGCTTGGGGATGTGAGTGGCCTAGATCATATTGACCATTTTCACCTGGGGGAAATTTCTTTTGTCCCCCCGTATTCGGACGCCGGGGCTCCTCGTCATCATTGTTGTGTAGCCCCTTGTCCTTGTTTTCGGCGTTTATCTTGCTGGCCTGTTTGAACACCCAGCAGTCTCTATTGGTGTGGTTGGCTGGCTTGTCCGGTGTGCCATGAATTTGGCACGAGCGCTCCAGTATGCGGTCCAGACTGGACGGTCCCTGATTATTTCTTTTGAATGGCTTTTTCCGCTGTCCGGACTTAGATCCGCTGAATCCGGCGTTGACTGAAGTGTCTTCAGTGCTGTGGCCGTTGTTCCATCTCTTATGTCTGTTGCGCCGTGGCTTGCCGTTAGCATCGCGGCCGTCTGAAGTGCCGGAATGTGGCATGGTGCCACTGCGAGCCAACCAGCTATCCTCACCCGCACAAAAACGGGTCATTAGGGTTGTGAGAGCTGCCATAGACTTGGGTTTCTCCTGGCCGAGGTGTCGAGTGAGCCACTCGTCACGGATATTATGCTTAAAAGCCGCCAGGGCTTCGGCGTCCGGACAGTCGACTATTTGGTTCTTTTTAGTGAGGAACCGAGTCCAGAATTTCCGTGCTGACTCTCCGGGCTGTTGAGTAATGTGGCTCAGGTCATTAGCGTCTGGTGCTCGCACATATGTTCCCTGGAAGTTATCAAGGACTGTGTCTTCCAGGTTTTCCCAACTACCGATGGAATTTGCTGGCAGGCTATTTAACCAGTGTCGGGCTGGTCCTTTGAGCTTAAGGGGGAGATACTTGATGGCGTGTAGATCATCTCCGCGGGCCATGTGAATGTGGAGAAGGAAATCTTCGATCCATACTACGGGGTCTGTTGTGCCATCGTATGATTCGATGTTTACGGGTTTGAACCCTTCTGGGAATTCATGATCCATCACTTTGTTAGTGAAGCAGAGGGGGTGTGCGGCGCCTCTGTGGCGACCTATGTGGCTACGCAGGTCGGATTGGTCTGGGTTGCTGTGTTCGGCCCGGCCGGACTCATTGATGATGTATCCGGCGCGATGGTCATCGTCGCTAGCTGGGGCGCGCCCCCTCGGTCCGTAGATCGATCTTGGCTGTCCTGCTTTGTTTTCCAGAATATCTTGCAGGTCTTGCCTGTTACCCTGAGTCGTAGTGTATCGGCGTGGGGGTGCGGGCTGGTATCCGTGCTGATATCCCGTTTTATCCCGGCCACGGGGTGGCCGGTCAGCCGTTTGGCATTCGAGTCCGTATTCCTCGGCTGCCAGGACTTCGGTCCATCTATCTGTGAGCAGATCTTGATCAGCTTGGAGTTGTTGCTGCTTCTTCTTCAGGCTCCTCGCAGTGGCTATAAGCCTGCGCTTGAAGCGCTCCTGCTCCACGGGATCCTCCGGCATGCCGAATTCGTCGTCGCCGAGGCTAATATCGTCTTCGGAGGGGGGCATGTAGTTGTCCTCCTCCGGGTATACGTCTGTCGCTTGTTCTTCTGGGCTGATCTGCTCATCTTCCTGTTCGGCCTGCTCGAAGGCGGGCTGGTCAGGGTCATATTATTCTTCAGCATCATCCGGGTTATTTTCATTTCCGGGGCCGGTATTGCAATGGCGGGGCTTGGAGCGGCACCGACGACGCCCATGCTTTGCTTTTCTTCCCGAGGGGTTATCCTCCGTTGCCTCATCGCAATTAGTTTCCTTCGGAGTGTCCACCATATATATATCGTATGAAGAGGTGGCCGTCCACCGCCCTGTGAGCGTTGGCTCCTGTAATTCTCCTACATCATCGTCCATACTGTCGATGTCTTTAGAGTCGAAGTCAAGCACGTCGGTTAGATCATCGATCGTGGCAATGAAGTGGGTGGTGGGTGGGTAACGAATTCCGTCATAGTTTGGCTCAGAGTCTCCTGACAAAGAGAGAGAGACTTTAATAAGTCCAGCAGACGTCCGCCGCGGTGAACTCCATCACCGGAGCCCAACCAGGTTCGGCAGGCTCAAGGACGTGCGAACTGGAACCTACAACCGGATATGAATCCGGGGGTCCGGAGTCACAGGCTCCCTCAGAAGTGAGGTCTGTGTTTGGCTCCATCGCCGATGAGGGTATGGCCTGCGGGGTGGGGTCCAGCCCTCCGTCCTTAGGCAACGCTACCTGCCCTGGATTTAGATCTGGGGCTTCTGCCGGGGTGATATCCCGAGCATCGTCTGACAGCAGGTTTAAGCCGTGCTCAGGGTGATTGTTCGGCGATCCTGGTGCTGGCCCGAATCCGTCGAAGATCAAGTCTCCGCGGATATCCGCTATGTAGTTCAAGTTTCCGAACCTGACCTGGTGGCTCGGGGCATAGCTATCGATCTGCTCCAGGTGGCCAAGCGAATTGGCCCGTAGAGCGAAGCCGCCGAACACGAAGATCTGTCCGGGGAGAAAAGTCTCGCCCTGGACAGTGTCATTGATGATGATTGAAGGAGCCATCGAGCCTGACAGCGACGACTCAGAGGAACTCTCAATGAAAGCACCAATGTCGGTGTCAAAACCGGCGGATCTCGGGTAGGGGGTCCCGATCTGTGCGTCAAGGCTGATGGTAACAGGAAGCAAGGGACACATATGTTTTCCGAGGTTCGGGCCCTCTCGATGGAGGTAAAACCCTACTTCCTGCTTGATTAATATTGATGATATGGGTAGTACAAGAGTAGATCTACCACGAGATCGTAGAGGCTAAACCCTAAGAGCTAGCCTATGATGGTATGATTGTAATTGTGATCGCCCTTCTAAGGACCAACCTCTTCAGTTTATATAGACACCGGAGAGGGCTAGGGTTTACATGGAGTCGGTTACAAGGAAGGAAATATAATATCCGGATCTCCAAGCTTGCCTTCCACGCAAAGGAGAGTCCCATCCGGACACGGGCCGAAGTCTTGAGTCTTATATCTTCACGCTTCAATAGTCCGGACGTTGTACACAGTCCGGCTGTCCGGATACCCCCTAATCCAGGACTCCCTCAACCGGATCCGGTACCCCGAAGAAGACCTCCGAAGACTGACATTTGGAGTGGTTCTACATGGAGGACTTCCCTCTTCCATACCCTATTCGGAAGGGCCTTCCCGAATTTGTAAATGCCCCGTTGAAGAAACGCCACAGCTGGCGCCCCTGGAGCCCCCAGGAGGAAGATAACAGAGAGATCCTTTTCCTGATGGACAGGATAAAGACGCTGGCCAAATCAGAACTGACAATAATTGAGGTTACACTACAAAAAAAATACACTTCCGTGATGATACGTGTTTGTCACAGTAGGTCGCGTTTTTCGTCATGCATGTACATCCATGATGATTTTATGATAGAATCAAGATAGTCATACCTGTGCTGTCGTAGAAGTGTTCCATGACATTACCAAAATTATCATCACGGAAGTGTCCACTTCCATGACGATAAATCATGCGTCACAGAAGTGCTTTCGTCAAGGGTGACCGACACGTGGCATCCACCTTAACGGAACGCCGTTAAGCTATCGGGTCGGGTTTTGGATCTAAAAACCCGTTAACAGCCCCGACCAACGGGGATTTTCCACGTGTGAAATCATCATTGGCTGGAGGAAACACATGTCGGCTCATCGTTGGGACAGATGTCATCCACTCATTGGACAGAAGGCGCCTATGATACGTCGACACGTGGCACGGCCGATCAAGTTTAAATGGGCCGGCCCAACTAAAGGCCCACAAGATTTTGCGGACCATAATGGGCCAGCCTAGCTAAAGGCCCATGAGATTTTGCGGACCATAATGGGCTGGCCCAGCTAAAGGCCCACAAGATTTCGCGGGCCATAATAGGCCGGCCCAGGTAAAGGCCCACAAGATTTTTGTGTGCCATAATGGGCCGGCCCAGGTAAAGGCCCACAAAATTCTTGCGGATCATAATGGGCCGGCCCAGCTAAAGGCCCATGAGATTTCGCCAACATTAATGGGCCGGCCCAGCTGTAGGCCCACAAGATTTTGAGGACCCTAGTAGGTCGGCCCATTAACTGGCTGCCATGTTTTGGGCCAAATGTCGGCCCATATTTGATCTGGTCCATTAATGGCCTGCCACGTTCTGGGCCTAATAATGGCCCATATAAGATCCAGCCCGTTAAAAGCCTCGCACTTTCTGGGCCAAATCACGGCCCAGATCAGGTCCGGCCCTTTAAGAGGCTTTGGCCTCAATTATGGCCCATATCAGATTCAGCCCGTTAACTGGACGCTATGCTTTTGGGCCCACTTGCTAAAGGCCCATTTAGTAATTTAGCCTGATATTAGTTTTGGCATGTTAAGGGCCCATTTAACATTTCAGCCCTATATTAATTTCGGCCTGTTAAAAGCCCGCCATATAGTTGGGCCTAACTACGGCCTGGTTTGCATCCGGCCTGCTCGCAGCCGATATCTGATTGGGCCAAACAAGGACCGAGACAACTTTGGCCTATTAAAAGCCCGTGAATTGATTCGCACAATTATGGGTCGGGGTCCATTTCGGGCTGCTGCCGGCCCGTTAGCTATTCGGCACGTTTCAGGCCCAACCTACTTCTCACCCTCCTAAAAGCCCATTGATTTTTCTTGCGAAAAGAGGGCCGGGGGTTACTCGGCCTATTAAAGGCCCGAATCTACTAGTGGGCCAGTTTGACGGGGCCCATGATGCGGATCATACATCGTGATTGCATGACGGCCCGATTATGTACCATAATTTTACGGTTTGGCCGGTTTACTACGAACACAGGATATATATACAGTAAAATAACTACAGCATCGTGAATAAGAAAAAACCTAGACTATACAATAAAGAAATTACGGCATATTACATCCACAGGGCATCAAAGTTCGCCACTATGATAATAAAGCACAAGCAGACAGCAGATTACATACACTGGGTATCAAAGATCGCCACCAGTGCAAATAAACACGCCGGCAAAATAATATACAAAACCGACAGCACTTCAATAGAGTTCAAGAAAGGTTAGCCCTGCTGGGGAGCTGCAGTGCAAGCAGCTGAGCAAGATGATGAGACTGCGCTTGTTCAACACTTATATCTTCCTCACTGTGAAAGATAAACAAGCAGACATATGACAGGTTTTGCACATAAAAGTATCAGTGCTGACAATTCATCACATTTCTTACTGACGAATAAAGTGACACAGTTTAAAATTGCATTAACACAATATGGTATTGTTCAGGTCAAGACATGGTAGGAAATGACATTGTGAAGGAGTTGGCAGCTTCATGACACCACTGGATTACAGATCAAGAACTCATAAGTATCAATGGTTAGTGTGCTGTCAATTTATCCCATTTCAGATTGGCAAATAAAGAGACGGTTTAAATAATAGTAGAATGATATGACATTGTTCATAGTTAAGACATTGCAGAATATGACATTGTGCTGTAGTGGGTAGGTTCACCACACCACTGGATTACGGATGAAGAACGGAAGCATACATGCAGTGCAAAAGAAGATCACTTGCTCTGTATAGTTTAATTTACATGGTATGAAGAAGGAACTTGGTTGTATAACTGAAAACTTAAATTGAGAAGGACAAACTTTTGTTTATGAACTACATAATAAACTTTAAACATGCAATTTGATGCAAAAACCAAAAATAAACAGTTGTTGCAGTCATGCCTAACAAAATATACACAACAAAGTTTGAAGGCTTGATAAGGACAAACTTACATTACTGGTGAAGACAGGTTCTATAAAGCCCTTGTCCATACTGATGGGGGACAATTCAAGAAGTTTAGCACAGAATCTTCTTCATAAGCATTGCCTTTATTCTACATTTTGTTAAGAGTAAATATAAATGTGATAATATACGAAAAAATGGAGAATATTTAAGATAAGATGAAGAGTGATGCTACATAGCCAAGTAGCTATAAATGTATGTGCAGCGATACAGGCAAAAGGCACAGCCAAGAGCAATGCACGGCTAAACTTCTTTAGTACCAACCTTATGGTAAGAGTAAATATAGATCTGATGTGTAGAAAATGGAGGGCAAAGGAAAATAAGCTGAAGAGTGATGGTACATGAACAACTACATGTCAATTAAGTACACTGATAAAGGACAGCATGTACTTACAAGAACAATGCAGAGCTAAAAATATTCATTGGGCATTGGATATATTCTACACTAATGTAACCATTCATAAAGATCAGATAATTTGGAGCGAACAATTGATAAGCAAGCTATCATGCATACTGCTGTCACATAATGAACTAGGTATGTATGCAAGTGCAGTGATACAGGACAATAGGTACTAACAAGAGAAAAGCAGCGGGCAGCATATTTGCGATATCCTGTCGTTCTTTTCAAACCGGAATTCTTCTTCGAGCAGATTTCCTGCAAAAAAGATCTCTAAGGCATATGCGGAAAAGTAGAAGTTCAAATTGTCATGTGATTTCATAGACAGTACCTCATCCTGGGAACAAGACCAATGCATAACAAGTTTTTTCCATTCAATGTCTTCTAAATTTAGCGCAGGAGACTTCACCGGAAATTCGTTTATAGACTTGCCATCAAAGTGTGATTTCCTCAGGTAACACCGATACTGCTGCAATGCTTCCTTGAAAAGCACAAGCAAGCTTTGCTCCTCATGACTATCCAGATTGACCCTCGCCTAGTTACAACAATGTAATGTAAATCATTGATGTGTTCGATCAGCAGAAAACGGGAAAATAATAACCATGAATAATAGCACTTACACGTAAGTTGGACAGGAAGATGTGAAAATGGTGTTTGTCTTCACTATAATCTTCCCATGATGGGAATATATGCACGTGTAGTCCCTAACAACATTCAAAGCATTGTCTTTTAAACTGGGAATAAATGGAATGGGGTTCCAATCTACAGGAATTGGCCGTCTCTGCAGTTGGGATAGGTCTTCGGCCGGTGGACTTGCTGTACTTTTTGCTGGAGTGGGATTTTTTTGTGGTACGGCTGGTGCTATGGCAAATGAAATCGGTATACCTTTTGCTGGACTGCAGGTCCTGTGTGGTGGGGCTAGTGGTGTGTCCAGTGAAGTATGGGTACAGTCTGTTGGAGTCGGTCCTATGTTTTGTGTCACTGGTTGTACAGCCAATATAAGTCGGGCGCTGACTGATTTCTCCGGCACCACCACGTTTTTCAAGGACTTTGCTGGTGCTCCTTCAGGTTCGGCAATCACCCTCTTCCTTTTTGATGTCTGATGCATAAGAACAGCATTTGAGTGGAAAAACATGGTATGATGACAGATGGAATATGTATTGATAATGGATGGGCATGGCATCTCGAGTTATATGATGAGTAAACTAAGCAGATGGCGGTGCAACCAAGTAGAAGAAATGCAAGACAACATATGCAAGATACGCAACATCAATAAAACCTTGCCAAATTAGAACAGGCACCTTGATGGGTGAACAGGACAGGACATCTGCCTTTGACTCCTCGAGGTTAGAATAGTCATTAGGATGATATTCTGAACAAGAATCAACAGGTGGGGAGCGTACGAGTTTCATTGCTTCCAGAATGGCACTCAATGCCTTGGTGCCAATTTTGTAAGTCATTGCAGTGTTCCACAATATTCTTCTGATGCGTGGATTCTGATATTCACTGTAATTGCGTATAATATCTGAGAACCATGAAAACATAAATAGTTGTGAGATTATCTTTGTAATGCAGATGATATTCTAATATAGGGGTGCCCCTGTAAGCATTTATGTGATATCACTGGATTCTGATGAGAGAGCTCATGTGTCTTGTAATATGGTGCATGCATTTATATAATCTGGCACAAGTACACAAAAAATAGGCTCCAGAAGTAAGGATAGCTGGCAGATGATAGGTTCATAATATAATGTATAGAGAGTTTTATTGCCAAACCATGATAACAAGAGCACACAGCAACTAGGTAGATCATAGTGTACATAACAGGGGTACACCATAACCACGATATATAAATCGGGAAAGTGGAACTGGCTTGAAAATACGGTGTTGTATTGCCGCTAGTAATTGAAAGCCTGTCGATCACGCACAGGCCAGCTCTATCGAACATGGTAAAGAAGAGCAAGCAGATTTTGTATAATAAAATGTTGGTTGCGCAGTGCCCACACATGATGAACCAGAGCACATTAAGAATGCAGCTCCCAGCTGTCTCTTGACCATTTTAGGCGGTTGGATGAAGATCCTGCGTCTCCTAACCCTTCTTCTTCCTCGTCTCTGATTCTTCCCATACAGAACACCGCACGGGCCGCCGGCCGGACCACCGGCCCCCACCGCATGTGTTCCTCCGCCACCCCCACCCCCCACCTGCGCCCCAACCCCCACCCGCGTTGAGTTTTCTTCGTTCGGCGAGGCCCCACAACCACCCGAGCCCCTTCGATCGCACCGGCGAACTCCGGCGAGCTCTGAAAAAACGACTAACCCAATTTTGAAATTTAGTCTACTGTGATTTAACTAGTGTGGAATATAAAAGGGGAAAACCATAAGCATTGGGAGTATAGTGTTGAGCGTGCCATGGCGGATCTGGAGGTGCAAACCGGACAAAGGCAACTTCGCAACCAAGACAAGAAATCAGAGTAAAGCAGTGGCGATCTATTTTCTTGCTGCAATAAATAAGTTGAGCAGATACGAAAGAGTACCCCCTCTGGTGCGGTGCCGTGTACGCATCTGCTGAGAATTTGACGGTGCTACGGTAGCGATGGCTGTCGGCGGCGTGGAAGCAGATCTAGGAGGGTAGACGGTGGCGGCGGGGCGCGGTGGACGATACGGTCGTAGGAGCGGCGCCGGCAAGGTGGACGACGATGGGGATGAAGCGAGAGGACGGGATGCAAGGATCCCGGTCCGAAGGCGTGGATAAGAGAGGTCGATCTCTTGTAATGGACGGCGGCGTCGGGGTATCAGCTCCGGTATGGTGGAGGAGGACGGCGGTGGATGGGGTGGCGGATGGCGGCGGACGGAGGAGGGTGGGGTGGAGAGGGTGTTTTGGCGCCCACGGAGTACGAATGGGGAAAAGGGAGGTAGAGAGGAAAGGGGGGAACCATGTATTAAGGGCGCGCTTGTCTCAAATGCGAGGAAATTTACAAACTTAGCCCCCGTTTCAAATTTCTACTACATCACAGCAACATTAGTCGGTTGAGGATAGGACGGTAATCTCACATACACCGAATATTTGCCGACGAGAGTTTGTTTTTGGCGCCCATCGTGTATGAATATGAATCGGGGAGGGAGTCAATTTCGGCTGAGGGCACACTGTGTTTTGGCGCCCACCGTGTATGAATCCGGGTGAGAGGCGGTTACGTCATGTTTGGGTGAAATTACAAACCTACCCCTATCGAAACCTATAGAAATCCATCAGATAGGCTTTGCGTGGCAGGGATAGGCAGTAGTGATTTCCATCTCACAGATTTTGGTTTTGGGCGGTTACTGCGCCTTTCCCCGCTTCGTTCAAATTTTGCAGAGTGCATGTTTACTGTGCCAACTCAATTCGAATCCCGTTTGTATTCTATTTTTTTCGGGCGGGATCCATTTTCAATTGGAATTACATTCTATATACATCATTTTTTATATATACTTTCAAAAGAACAACACCATTTATACATAAATATGGTTTACAAATGGCATGATCTCAGATTCATAAGGTTGTATCCATCAATTTGGATTTTCAAATATTTGAAACCACTTTATGTTGAAATCCAATGTATGCATTCCTCGCTAACTGTCTCCAATTAATGTGTGTTTCATGCGGGGGTTTTTTTAACTTCTCAAACATGTATAATGTGTTTCACACACGCCACATATAGTGTAATCCCGTTTAGACATTAATTGCATATAAACCATGCATTGTTTGTAATTGAAGAATCTATGGATCACCAATATTGATAAACTATAATTACACGTGTGCCCAAATTCAAATGAATATGCATGTTTGATACACCAATTTGCGTTATGATATTATTGATGTCATGATCCCCAATTTAAATATTTGAATCCCCTTTAATCTAGATATTCGTCTCATATAGCTATCACTCATGCTTATATAGGACTATCTCTCTGGACCTATACGCGTTCATCATCTCTCAGGTATCTCTCGTGCTACCTGTATGTCGACAATGATCTTTTATCTTCGTAACACACTAACGGTACTCTCTCCCTCGACCTTCATCACTCTTTCTCTCTCTAAGTATATCTCTCTCCCTGCTATGTGTCTCTAACTATGATTCTCCATGTGGAATCTCTTTCTCTCACACTAACACAAAACTTTGTCCCCCGGGGTCTCATTTCTCTCTACTATTCCCATGTGTGCCACTCGCACACCCCTCATACAGAGATGTCTTTCGCTCCTTAGATATGAGAACCTACGACTCTTCCTCTTCAATATCTCTTTCTCACACACAAACACAAACTCTGTCTCCCAGGGTCTCATATTTCTCCATTGTTCTCTTGTATGTCGCTCACACACACCCTCTCTCCCTAGAGATATCTTGCATTCCCTCATATGTCTCTCTAGCTACCACTCTCGTTGTGAAATATCTTTCTCTCTCGCAGGCACAAAACTCCGTCTCTCTGGATCTCATTTCTCTCTGATATCTGTTTGTATGTGACTCACATGCACCCTCTCTCTATCTCTCTCACACCCACACACATAACCCAGCCTTCTGATCCACTCAACTCTTATCTCTAACACACACTAGCTAGCATCTTTATCTTGCTATTTATATGTTTCTCCATCAACCTTCTTTCTCGCCCTCACTCTTGATTCCTATCACGCACACTACATATGTTTCTCTCTACATGCAGTCAAGTGCCCTCTCACACACATATATAACTTCACCCTTTGAACCACCCGACGGTCATCTCCAACACCCAAACTAATGGATGTCCCTGTAGCTAGCATCTCCATCTCTGTATCTATCTGTAGTTTCTCCGTCAACATTTCTTTCTCGCACGGAGTCTTGCTTCCTATCACCCACACTATATATGTCTCTCCATACATATGCATTTATAGGTTGATCTCTTTTGCACAATCATTGCACCTCACCCCCTTTGCTCGCCATAGATGCATGCTCGAGCCCACGCCACTATCTCTTAAAGACAAAAACACATGCTCAATTGTCGGCCCTTCTTCCCTGCATTCTCACATGCATGCATATTGTCATACCGATCCGTCTCTCCCATGTCGTTGATCTTATGACTTATGTCTTCTTTCTTTTATCTCGATCATGCGCGCGCACACACACACATCCCATGTATACATGTATACCTCTCACACATGCACGTTCAAGGTCTCTATGTCTCCATACTTAGTTAATTACCCTCAATCCTAACGCCACATCGAATCGTTCTCCTCTTTTGTGCACATAACTTCCGCCTGGATGGGTAAAACACACACTCACACTTAACAATCTCCTTCTAGCTACCCCCCCCCCTCCTCTCACTCTTCCTCGGTGTCTCTCGAACAAACACATTCTCTCGATGTCGACTCCTCTCACGCGCACGCACCTTCTCTTCCCTCTCTACGGGCATTTTCTCTCTCGCACCCCATCGCTGGTGGCCTATGCCATACACATCACCTCTCTATGATGAAGCCATGCACACTTAAATTACATCCGCCACAGAGGACCCCGCGACAGACACACACACACGCACACGC
>NC_041393.1:20378690-20395942 GCF_002162155.2 Triticum dicoccoides | reverse complement strand
CCCCTCCACACACACACACACACTTAGACTCCATCTCTGTCTCACACACACACACACAAACTAAGACTCCATCTCTCTCTCTCCTCTCTCTCTCTCTCTCACACACACACACACACACCCCACACACACACTAAGACTCCATCTTACACACACATGCTCTAGGTGGAGCATTTGTTCCTACCACCCTTCATCCAACCTTACCCGTATGATAAACAATCACCTTTATTTACTTGCATAACATGGGTTCCACTTTACTTTAGTAGTCAGCAAACTTATCATCTGTACCCTTATAAAAAACGAGTTGGCGATGATGGTGTGCCTGCCATCTTGTAATACAGACCGTATGATCTATATCTGACGGATAGAAAGCAAACTATGATAATTTTACAAAAGATACCCGCACCTCTCTCCACATCATTATCTCCCGCTACCTCATTGCTCAGCAATTAAAAAAGGAATAAGTCTCTGGAAAATTCTAGCATGCATGGTGGCCGCTGCCGCCTGCCGGCGCCATCCATCCCCATGCCTCCTCCCATTCCGACCACCGGTCACCACCACGCTCCACTCCTCCTCACCTTATCTCTCATCTTTCATTTTTTTCGATGACATTCTCGAGATACCAGTTTTCCGATAAAATTCTCGAGATATCATTAGTTTTTACACATGGGATTACTCCTGCATGGGTCAATCACAACAGGTGTTTTGTAAAAAAATGCATATTGATGTTCCATGCAATGCACGAGAATCTTGCTTGTAATTATATAACGCAAATCACGAGCAGGAAGTGACATTTTTTTGACACAACCATGTTAACATGGCCACGTAAATCACTAGCTAAAGTAAATACCATTATACTTATATCCCGATGCAAAAGGTTGAGTACATGTCCGAAGAGTAGAGTCGCACACACGCACTCTGTCTCTCAGAATCTCTCACACACACACACCAGTTACGTGACGCCCACTTAAGCAGACACGAGTATGTTACAATTTGTGCACCCGTGGGTACACGTGATGCTGCGCATTTATTTAAGCCAGAAGGCGAACCCAAACAATAGCTGCATTCATTCCCCTCCCGCCGCCTCTTCTCTGGTCGTTGTCGCCCGGTAGCCATGGGTCGGCCGAAGGTAACAACATACGCCATACTCCCGCCGGAGCGGCGCTTTAATATGGAAATTTTAGTGGTCATGCATGCATCTTTTTGTGCTAGCACTCCTATATAAGGGTTGACCGGTCGCTTCCCGCGGACGTGTGCGGGCAGTGGAAGAGGAAGGAGAAGGGAAGCAGGCTATGGAGTAACATTTTTTACCACAATTTCTTAGGAAACTGAGTGCAATAATTGAGTAGTTTTGCAAACTACCAGTACTACACCTGAAACGGTTCAAAACCTATACTCCCTTGCCAGCACACGCTTCCTGCGTGAAATGGTCAGCGTTGCCCTGGAGCGTCAGTGACGCATTAATGCCCGGCCAGAGCGGAGGCAACCTCTCACTGGCGCCGGCTTTGAAGTGGCGCGATGGCCGAGAGAGCGCCGCTTCCCGGTGCACGCGACTGCTCCGCGTCGAGACTGGCCATAGGCCCTATTTGGATCCATGGGTTAGAAGTAGTTTGATCTAGTTGGGGCTCAAATAGCCCTAAAGTATCCAAGCATGAGGGTTTTAAATTGGAGCAAGTTGCACCGAACCCACCAAAAAAAACAATCCCACCCAAGAGGTGCTAACTCGAGATAGTTCTCATTGGGACCACTAAAAAATCACTTTTCTCTCTCCATGAAGTGCATTTATTGTCAATCTAACCCTGTCACCCAAACACCTCTTTGTCTACAGTTAGTTTAGGGTTAGTCATGAGTTAGTCTAACCTCTAGCTAAGTTAGAGTATCAAACAAGAGTAGTATAGGAGATGCAAGTTGCTCAAAGCATACATGCAAACTCGTACGCGAAAGGATTTTTTCTTTTTGAAAACGGAACGTGAAAGGAATTTTTTTTAGAATGCTCTTGGCATGTCGCTAACATGTGATAGTTAACCGACCTTAGTAGACGGTAGAAATGCCAGCCCGTTGCACTTTGATAGAGACGAGGAGGGAGAAGCGATACAGGCTGCTGGATTACTAGAGATAGGTGTCGCATGGAAGCCAAGAAATATGGTGATAGCGTGGGATAGCCATGTACTACTATGATGTAACTACACTGGGCTGCCGTGTTTCGTACTCTTCCAGTCCACTGTGGAGATGATTGGTTAACTTTATATCGCTGAATAATATTAAATATTATGAGTGCAGACGCTCCACCACGAGGTTCGTTGCTCCTTCTCGGTCGTTCGGAATCTATGTTCTTCCACTCTAGTTTTTTTTACGTGAGCTTTGTTCATCCTTTTGCCAACACGCGAGACATCTAGCATCAAGGTGCACGTGTTATGCAAGGATCGTTCCATCTATATGAAGAACACGTGGGACTGGAACTACGAGATGGACATGTACCCAGGAGTGGACGTACGAACCTGAGTAATGTAGCGCAGTAAGTGAAGTAGAAAGGCACAAATGGTATGAACGTGCGTGGCATATAGGGTGTGTTTGGTTGCATTCTCGTCTCAGCATAGTTGTTCCCTCTTCATGCATGCTCAACTCAACACCCCTCTTCATGCATTCTCTCTTCATGCCTGCTTCTAGTGTATTTGTGCTAAACTAGTGTGGACTCATGCACCCTCCATACACTCTACCAAACACCCAAAAGTAGGTCGAGAAGGGAACTCTTGGGCAGCATTTGTCTCTTACTACGTACTACCACTAAATGTTGTACGTGCAATGCACGGTGATGTTATGGAGTACGTGCCTAAGTACTCTACTACTACTATATTAGTTGGAGGCACATATTAAATTTTATATTTGTTTACGTGTATGCCCCGAGACCTTCCAACTAGATGTGTCTTTCTCTCCAGGTCGCACTTTGTATTGTTCATACCACTAAGTACTACTCCCTCCGTCCGGAAATACTTGTCATCAAAATGAACAAAAAGAAATGTATTTAGAACTAAAAACACGTCTAGATACATCCTCTTTTATCCATTTTGGTGACAGGTATTTTCGGACGGAGGGAGTACTACGTGTGGTCTCCGACCCAGAAGTGGAAGAAGTGGAGACGCTCTACCATGCTATTTTTTTTACGCTGGGCTCTACCACGCTGTTCATGTCCCATTCCTTTTGCTGGCGTGTGGGACATCCAGCATGTGCCGTGTTTGGCACCCTTCGTCGTAAGAGTTGAAACGCTAGCATTCATCAGAAATAAAAAATAATTATAAATCGGCAGTGATACTATTTTTTTGTGAAGCAATCAGCAGTGATACTATACCACGCGGTTTCCTTGCTCCTCGATGTTGGAAAGAATACTTCCGTTCGCCAACATGTGGGACGTCGACCATCCTGGTCCACTTGCCATGCACGCAGAACTCCAAGGGAGAGTCACCCAGGTCGTCGCGCTGCAGTAACAATGACTAATGAGCCGTCAAATCACAGGCCCACTTTGAAGTTGCTTGGACGAAGGAACCATCATGACTTCGTTGAATTCCGCTTCTTGAAGAAAACTATTGTACCAGCAGTACTACTAGATACAGTATTTACTCCAACAGAGGCCTCCTTTCGTCATAGGATAGGAATATGAAAATCATAGGAAGTGAGATGACATGCATCTCAATTCCTATAGAGAAAGAGATGCCATTTGATGCTTAGGATAGGAATTTTTTCATTTAGTCTAGGCTTATGTACTGGTAATTTTCTCTAAAAACTACAGTAGTAACTAGTAGTACTGGTACATGCTCGTACTCAGACATAGACACACACACTAACTACTAGTACTACTACTTCTCACATGCTGGCCAGATGACGTCGTTCTCCTTCCCGGCTTTGTCGGTGACACCCCACCGTGCTTGGATCTCCGCCGACCTCTCTGCAGCAGCGCGTGCGTCCTTCTCTTTCTTGCGGCGGCGGGCCTCTCTTTTCTTGAGTGCTTTCTGACTTTTCCGCTCCCTCTGTGTGGCTTTGGCCGTCTCTTGCTCTACCGCCCATTCGGCCTTGGCATCTTCAAATTCCTCCCACATAGTTGTGAGGTCGCGAGCGGCGATGAACTCGGCACGGCGGGATGCCATCGCTTCCCTACCATTTTGTGTGCGGTCGTGGGCGGCGAGGAACTCGGCGCGGCGGGATGCCATCGCTGCCTTACGGTTAGTGTGCAGCGCGGTGGCATGAACGACGCTTGGTGAGAGCTTTGGGGTAGAGTGGCCGAACAACCGTATAGTGCATTGGTTTGTCAAGAGCTCAAGGACAGAAGACGAAGCAAATTAGGATTCCCCTTCAACCCTGGTCATTTATTACGGAGTAAAATGCATTGGAGGTTATCGAACTTGTCTTGATAGCTCACTTTGATCATTGTATACGAGATATGGTGATTATACGGTCACTAGCTCAGCGTATAGCTCCGTATTTGTATGGTTGACCAGGCAAACAGTCTGCATGCGCCTCATCAGCTTGTGATCTTTATCTATCTACGCGGGCCTACCTGTGAATGGAGAAAGAAATACTGTAAAAACCAAAATTATGCATATGTGGGGAATCAAACCACGGACTCGTCGCTGCAACGCACCCTCGTCAGCCAAAAGAAAATGAAATACTTCGCGTCAGACACTCACGCTCACGATGTCAAACATGCTAATGCATCCACGTCGCCCTCTAAATCAAAGTCCTGCTCATGTGAAAGTGCAATCATGCCCTTAATCATATTTTGATGTTGATGACAACACATATGCCCGGGACTAATCATGTTTATCAAGTATATCTCAGGATTATGTTCCAAAGACCGTGTGCATGGATCATGACTAGGGACAAAAGCATATAACTCAAGAATGGAGATACAAGATGTTGACTTCATTTATGGTTTGTTCTTGAGTATAGGGATCCCGCACTATTAAGAGGGGATCGATGGATCTGTGAAAAACTTGCTCAAAAGTTGCTATCTATATACCTTGCTTTCGGACGTCCGGTGTTCTACGGACGTCCGGTCCTTCCTGATTGCCCGGACGTCCGGACACTTCTGGACGTCCGACACTTCCACAACAGAAACATTTTTACGGATGTCCGGAACCCTCCGGACGTCCGACACTTTCACATCAGAAGCATTCTTACGGATGTCCGACTCCGCTCGGACGTCCGTATCCTGTACACTGGATTGTGGGTCACACTTTTCACAGCGGCCGGTCGTCCGATGACTGTCGGACGTCCGGACCCATTTGGGCCTCCGGACGTCCGATGTTCTCCGGACGTCCGGCCATCCTGTACCCCAAACGGTCACTTTTTCCCACCACCTATATATACACCCTTCCCTTCCACGGGATAGGGTTGACCATTCACTTTGAGCCTCACAAGAACACTCCTCACTCTCTCTCTCTCATTCATCCACACTAAATCCTAGATTCCCAAGTGTTCTAGGAGCATTTTGAGAGAAGTTCTCCAATCAAGTGATAGATCCACTTCTTCCCCTTCTTTGCACCAAAGGAATTTGTGACTTGAGCAATTTTTGAGCATTTCCCCATCGGTCTTGTTACTCTTGGAGGTTGGAGACTCCTAGGCGGTAGGAGTCATCCGGAGAGGAATCGAACTTTGTGATTACCCTCAGAAAAGTTTGTGAGGGTTTGGAGACCACCCCAAGGTCTACCACTAGTGGTTGAGAAACGCCTCCGTGGTGTTGTCTCAAAGGGAGAATAGGGTGAGCCTTCGTGGCGTTGGTGTGCCTTCGTGGTAACATCCATCCCTCTAACGGTGACTAGCTTCCCTCCAAGGAAGTGAACATCGGCTTACATCCTCGTCTCTCGGAGTTGCGGTTATTCCTAACCTTAACTCTCTACTTGTGGTTACTTGTCTCTTTACACTTGCATACATTATATTGTGCTTGCCTACTTACGTGTTTGTGTTATTTGCTTAGTACTTTGTGCTCATGTGCAATTGTTAGGCTCATCTTCATATGCCGCATTATTGCCTAAGAATTGCCAAGTAATAACTAAAATTTGTAATTGTACCTATTCACCCCCCCCTCTAGGTCCATCTCGATCCTTTCAATTGGTATCAGAGCCTCGTGCTCTATTCTTGTGGCTTAACCGCCCTAGAGCAAGATGAACCCAGATGGGACTCCCCTGGTTGTAGATCCTAAGGATAAAGGCGAGGCTTCTTCTGAAGTCAAGTCCTTTACGTCTCAGGATCTAGAACGGGCCCTTGCTAAGCAAAAAGAGGAGCATGATGCTTCTCTTGAGGCCTTGGTCCAACTGAGATTAGCCACGCTGTCCGCGGTGCTTGCACCACACTCAAGTGGTGTGAGTCCGAGGCCAACTGTGCCTACTTCATCACTTGGTCAACAACCTCCTAGCAATGAACACACCAGTGTTCCTTGGCTTTATGCAAGACCTCAGGTTGAGAAACCAAGATATAACCCTCAAGGCAAACCTCCTTTACTTACTGCTACTGCCGATTTTGTATTGTGGAAAGTTGCTATGCAGGATCATCTTCGACATGGAAACGATGAGATGCTGGAGATTATAGAGTATGGCTATCATGTGGTTGATCCAAAGAACCCCACACCAAGAGAAATATATGACAAGAACCTCAATGACACGGCAATCATGTGTATAAGGAGAGGTATGGATGAAAAGCAAAGGAGACCGTTCATACACATCAAAAGTGCCAAGGAACTATGGGAAAGTATTATACGATCCAGGACTAACACTTCTACCCTCCGGAGTGCTCAATATGAAATTGCCAAGGGGCAATTGCAAAATTTTTGTATGGAAAAAGGTGAAACCCCCAATCAACTCCTTGAGCGTCTCATGACTCTCATTGCAGATATTGAGTCACGTGAGTGTGACAAGACACAAGATGGATTCAATATGACTAAGAGGTTTCTTGTGGATAAGTTGCTTCATGCTCTTGCTCCATATCATCATCAAATGGTGTGGGACATAAGACAACACCATACCTTCAAGGAAATAACTACAGATGACATCATATCCACCTTCCAACTATTTGAAGAGTCAAAGGCCAATGCCACAAAACATCTTGCCATGCATGGTTCCCCATCATCAAAAATCAATCTTGCATTGAAGGCCAAGCAAGTATGTGAAGATGAGCAAAGTGAAGAAGAAGAAGAAGATGATGAGGATGAAGATGGTAATGAGATTGATTCCAACGAGGGCCCTTCGTATGAAGACATGGCTCTTTTTGTCAAGAAGTTTAGCGCCGGAAAATTCAAGGGAAGATTTCAAAAGAAGAAAGTGAGAAAATGCTACAACTGTGAAGAAACCAGTCACTTCTCCAACGAGTGCCCTTATGAGAAGAGAGAAGATAAACCAAGGTTTCCCAAGACCTTTCCCAAGAAGAAGTTGCCAAATCCTTTGAACTCCAAGCTCAAGAAGAGAGATGGAATGGCAATGGTTGCTCAAGAAGAATCTGATCCGGATGATGTTAGTGGTGTTGCCGGAGTTGCTCAAGACTCTCAAAACACGTTGAGGTTAGTAAACAAGAGTGGTGACGTGGTCACCTACAACTACATGAAAGATTACAAGGGCAACGCTCACAAGTGCCTAATGGCAAAGGCCATGGTTGAAGAAGGAGAGGACCAAAGCTCTTCTGACAAGGTCAAGGTAACTCCACGATCAAATCCTCCTCTTTTCACACCTTCTACTCCTAGTGATGAGTACCTTGATGCAGCGAATCACTATGAGGATGATGATCTAGATGATCCTATGATTGCTAAACTTAATAAGTTCATGTGCTCCCTCAAAGGAAAGAAACTCACTATGCTTCATATGCTTATGGAGATGGTGAGTAAGCACACCATCACCATTAAGGAACTCGAAACCCTCGTCACCGAGGAAAAGGAAAAGTGTGAAATCCTTGAGCGGAAAGTCCAATATGAGGAACCACGAAATGATGAACTATGCTTAAAAATTGGTGCAAACATTGATGTTCACACTAATGATCTTGCCTCCTTGAAAAAGGCTATTGACTCTTGTGAAGAGTTAATGAATGATAAAAGCAAGCTTGTGAAGTCTCATGCTTCTCTATCTAAGGATTGTGAGCTTCTATCCGTGTCCCTCAAGACTAAGGAAGGAGAGCTCACCGTTCTTAGAAAGAGTTTTGAGACGCTCAAACTTATTTATCTTGAAACTTTACCCAAGGCTTACTCTTCCCCTATTATAAATGTTGATGCTTGTGCTACTAACTCTAGTAGTGATCTAGCATCTATTCTTGAGGAAAATTGTTTTCTCAAGGCTCAAATTGAGAAAGGTCTCATGACATGTGCTCAAGGGCAAAAGAATCTTGATGAGATTTTGAGCCAACACAATGAGGTGTTTGCCAAAGAGGGACTTGGGTTTGACCCTAGCACAAGCAAGAAGAAGATGTCCTCCCAAAAGTGCACAACTCCTCTAAACGAAACTTCTGTAAGAGAAGGGCACAAGGAGAAAGGTAAGGTTGTGAGTGGGAAGGCCAAAAGGGGCATGCCCACTCTCAACAAGCCTAAAGAGTTCATGCCTCCTTCCTATGTACTTTGTAAGACTAAGGATGGCGAATTCTTTGCAAAATTTGTTGGTCCTCGAAATGCATTCCGTTTCTATGCTATTTGGGTCCCTAAGACCCTTGTAACTAACTTGAGAGGTCCCATTGCAAAATGGGTGCCTCTAACCAGGTCCTAATTGTGTGTAGGTAAGCTTCTCCGGTGGAGTGAAATGGGTGATTGATAGTGGATGTACAAATCATATGACCGGAGATATCAAATTGCTCTACGATTTCATGGAAGCTATTCAACCATTCATGAGCATTATGTTTGGTGGAGGTTCAAAAGGACAGGTACTCGGATTGGGCAAGGTGGCTATCACCAACGACATGTCTCTTGCAAATGTTATGCTTGTCCAATCCCTTAAATATCACTTGCTTTCTATTCGCCAATTGGCTTCTGTTGGTTATGATACACTCTTTGGACTAACGGATGTGAAAGTCTTTAAGAGAGATACTCTCGAAGTGGCCTTTGTTGGAGAGTTGGATGGCAACCTTTACACGGTTGATTTCTCGAAAGAGAGCACATTCCATGCAACTTGTCTAATGGCCAAGGCTGACAAGGGGTGGCTATGGCATCGCCGGCTAGCCCATGTCGGCATGAGAAATCTTCAAGATCTCTTAAAGGGGAATCACATCCTTGGACTAACCAATGTCTCTTTTGAGAAAGATCGTGTGTGTAGTGCATGCATAGCCGGGAAGCAACATCAATCAAAGCACCCACCCAAGAACATAGTATCTACTTCAAGGCCCCTGGAGCTCCTTCATGTGGATCTTTTTGGGCCTCCTTCATGGGATAGTCTTGGTGGGAAAAAGTATGGGCTTGTCATTGTTGATGATTACTCAAGATATACATGGGTGTTCTTCCTCAAGTCCAAGGACGAAACGAAGATCACCTTCATTGATTTTGCCAAGCAAGCCCAACGCAAGTTTGACAAAGAAATCCGAGCAATAAGGAGTGACAATGGCTCTGAGTTCAAGAACTATACCTTGTAAGAATTTCTTAGTGATGAAGGGATTGAGCATCAATATTCAGCTCCATACACTCCTCAGCAAAATGGTGTAGCCGAACGGAAGAACCGTACACTTGTAGAATTGGCAAGGTCCATGTTGGATGAATACAAGTCACCACATAGTTTTTGGGCTAAAGCTGTCAATACCGCATGTCATGCATCAAACCGACTCTTCCTCCGCACTATATTGGAAAAGACTCCCTATGAGCTTCTAACTGGAAACAAGCCAAATGTCAAGTACTTTCGTGTATTTGGGTGCAAATGTTTCATTCTCAACAAAAGAGAACGGTTAGGAAAATTTCAATCCAAAACAATTGAGGGTATATTTGTTGGTTATGGATCAAACTCTCACGCCTATAGAGTCTACAACGAATCCAATGGATGTGTTGTAGAAACTTGTGACGTGGTGTTTGATGAATTTAATGGCTCCCATGGGGAGCAAGTTGATCTAAGTGATGTAGGTGAAGAAGATCTTCTCAAGACATTTTGAACATGGGTGTTGGTGCACTTCTTCCTATGGAACAAGAACCTCATGATGATGAAGAAGAAGATGGAGGTCTCGCGCATCATCAAACTACTTCAACATCCATACCAATACAAGTTCCTAGTGTTCAACCAATACCCTTAGCCCAAGTTGATGAGGTTGATCAAGTCTCACTTAATGATAATCATCAAGAACAAGATCATCATCAAGAGCAAGAACAAGAAAGTCCAATCATGGATGACAAACCTCAACAAATGCAACATGAACAAGAAAATCTTCCTCCACACGTGAATGATCCATATGTTGAAGATGTGGATGATGGACATGAAGTTGAACCTCATGAAACCCTCACGTCCATCATGCCTCGAGTGGCCGGTCGTGTTGATGTTGACAAAATCCTCACCGGCATCTCGGAAGGTGGAGTCACTCGTAAACATTTGACAAAATTTTGTGCTCACTTCTCGTTTGTGTCTAGTATTGAACCACTCAAGGTACAAGAGGCATTGATGGACAACGATTGGCTTGTTGCTATGCAAGAAGAGTTGAACAGTTTTGAACGCAACCAAGTGTGGTCACTAGTCAAGAGGCCGTCCACCGAGCACAACGTCATTGGAACAAAATGGATTTTCAAGAACAAGCAAGATGAAAATGGTGTCATCATCCGCAACAAGGCAAGGTTAGTGGCACAGGGGTACTCACAAGTTGAAGGTTTGGACTTTGGTGAGACCTTTGCCTTCGTTGCCCGTCTTGAATCCATTCGCATTTTACTTGCTTATGTCGCTTTCAATGGTTTTACATTACATCAAATGGATGTGAAGAGTGCTTTCCTTAACGGTCCTCTACAAGAAGAAGTATATGTGTCACAACCACCCGGGTTCGTTGATCCCTTTCACAAAGACTATGTGTATAAACTTCATAAGGCTTTGGATGGCCTCAAACAAGCACCTCGTGCTTGGTATGATCATTTGAAGAAGTTTTTACTCGATGATGGTTTTGTGAGAGGGGTGATCGATCCCACTCTTTTTACTAAGAGGGACAAGGGTGATTTGATTCTATGCCAAATCTATGTAGATGACATCATTTTTGGTTCTCCTAACATTCATTTGTGCAAGAAGTTTGCGGATTCAATGACCAAGAATTTTGAAATGTCACTCAATACGGATTTGAAGTTCTTTCTCGGATTTCAAATTCAACAATTTCAAGAAGGAATTTTCGTATCTCAAGCAAAGTACCTCAAGGATATTCTAGAAAAGTTTGGTATGTCTGACGCTAGTCCATGCAAGACACCCATGCCAACCAAAATCACTCTCACTGAAGACACAAATTGTACTCCCTTCGACCCATCTACTTACCGCTCTATGATTGGTTCATTGCTTTATCTTTGTGCATCTAGACCAGACATCATGTTCAGTGTATGCATGTGTGCTAGATTTCAAGCTTTCCCTAAGGAAAGTCATCATAAGGCGGTTAAGCATATTCTTAGATACCTTGTTCACACCCCAAAGTTGGGCCTCTGGTACCCCAAGGATGCTAAGTTTGATCTCATTGGGTACACGGATGCGGATTGGGCTGGAGACAAAGTGGATCATAAGTCCACATCTGGTGCATGTCAGTTTCTTGGATGATCCTTGGTGAGTTGGTCCTCGAAGAAACAAAATTGTATTGCTCTCTCTACCGCAGAAGCTGAATACATTGCTGCCGCTAGTTGTGCAACTCAGTTGTTATGGATGAGGCAAACTTTGAAGGATTACGGTATCACCTATAGAAATGTGCCTCTTCTGTGTGATAATGAAAGTGCCATCAATATTGCTGAGAACCCCAAAGATCATCTCCGCACCAAACACATTGATATTAGGTATCATTTCTTGAGAGATCATGTTGAAAAGGGTGATATTCACATTGATCACATTGGTACAGATTTTCAACTAGCAGATATCTTCACCAAACCTCAGGATGAAGCAAGGTTCTATCGACTTAGGCGTGAACTTGGTATCTTGGAGCTTGACAACATTATGTGAAATCTAGTACCCAGTCATGCATGAATCTAATGTCTTGTCATGATGTAGGCATATACTTAGGGGGAGACATTCAATTCATGAATGTTCTCGCCCTACTCAATGCATAAAAAGAACCAACACTCAAAAATGTATCCATGGGTCTAGACCTATGGTGCTTTAACATGATGGAGTAGTGACTATGCACTCAAAATTCAAGTCTTTCTGTGTCATGTCATGTCTACTCAGACATTGTGGCATTAGCCACCACTTGTAGTATATGGCTATGATTGAGTAAGGTAAGATACGAGTTACTACATAAATAAGTTTTACTGTGAAAGAAAAAAATGCATTTCTCCTCATCATGATCAGCACCTGCATTCTTGCCTCCTGTCAAAACTTCTGGCGTCGGACGTCCGTAGGTTCTAGACGTCCGTGTGGTATTTCACTGCCGGACGTCCATAAGCATCCGGACGTCCATATATTCTGCTCTGATTACCTTCAACCGGTCGTCCGGCCTCTCCGGACGTCCGTAAAATCCACTCTGGTTCCCTTAAGTTGGCCTAGACGATGAAGCTCCGGACGTCCGGAAGACTCCGGACGTCCGTAAAAACCTTTCTGTTACAATATGCCCGGTCGTCCGAAGCCGTCGGTCGTCCGTAGAATCATCTCTGTCATCCTCTATTTGCTGATGGTCCAGACTCCGGTCGTCCGTCCGTTCCCGGACGTCCGGACGCATATGTGACTTCGGTCGTCCGTAGGCTCCGGACGTCCATACGTTTTTACTGGGCTCTATATATACTGCGCCGTAGGGTTTGTCAACCAACCACATCCTCTCCACTTGTTTCACCGCCGCCACCGCCGCTCCTACCGTGTGTCCACTACCTGCAGCCGCCCGCCGTCGTACCCCTCGCCGGGGTTTCTCCCCGCCCCGGATCTGCGACTCGCCGTCCGGCCCATCCAGCCCGTTCTGCTCGGAGTTTCTCTCCCTGGCCAGTTCGTCGACCCCCTGCTCCAGCCCGCCGCTCGGCTCCTCCGTGCTCTTCCTCTCAAGGTAGGGCACAACCTTCCCTCCCCCCTCCTCATGCATTCACCCTGATCTATGGAGGGGTGTTGACATGTGCTTTCTTTCTCCCCTAGGTCACGATGCCTCGGTCCAAGCACTCCGCTCGCAAGCAAGTGGCCCGAGGGCCGGCTCGCCCGTCTCGTCATGGTGGCTCCGACGACTCCCAGGAGGAAGATCGCCCTCAGAAACGTGCCGCTTGTCCGCCCAGCTCGTCCAGTGATTCCTCTTCGGAGGGGTCAGATTTTGAGGATGAGCTTGAAGAGGTGGATCCGTCACCGATGATTGGCGTCCGCGTCTCTGCCCCCAAGCCCGGCACTCGTCGTCCAACCTTTCAACCTCCTCCTCCTTCGGTGCAACCCCACGGTGATGCCCGTCACATCTCCATTGAGCCTCCACTGTCACTAGGCCGTCATGTTAAGCATTTCAACGAGGTCCCCAAATCTTCATATCTTAAATTGCGTCATTATGTAGATCAATTTACTGTTGTTAGGGATTCTCAGGATAGTCGCTTTCGCAGAAATGTCCAAGCCGACATCTTCACCACGATTGTCATCCCTAAAGGCTTGTCACTTCACGTTTGCATTGATCTTGATCACATTCGCACTCATCCAGAGAAATATCCGGGAGCCATTGAGCTCATTGAGTCGTCAAATCTAGCTGCTCCATTCGCCTTTCAACACGATTTTAACCACGCTGTCATCCATCAGTTTTATGCCACATGTTACTTTACTCCTGATAACACTGTCACATGGATGACCTCCGACACTGGACTCACGGCATCTTATGCTCAGTTTGTCACTGCACTTGGATTTCCCGACACTGGGTTCAAAATCCACAAGGATGACCCCAACCATAAGCCCAAAGGCATTGCGGTCGGTGCGGATCATCTTTGTCTAGCACTGAGAAACAAAAGGGTTTAAATCAAGTCTCCATTTGGTGTTTTCCATTCAACATCATTTATCAGTGTGTCATCCGCACCATTTATCCCAAGATGGGTGACAAGGGCTCCTGCAGCAGCTACTGCATTGATCTCATGCATTGCCTCTTCACATCTCCTAAAGGGAAGATAAATGTTCCACACTTTCTATGGCATGAGATCCACCTTGCTAGCTTCCAGCACAAGCGGGCTTTTCCTCATGCACCTTTTATTCAGGCATTTATCGAGAGTGTAGCTCCCTTTCCCATTGCACGCACTCATCTACATGAGAGATGGGTCATCCCACCTCACATGGCGGCTGACCATGTTCCTCCTCCTCCTGCTACTGCTAGTCGCACCGCCACTAGTTTTCCTACTCACGCTACCCATCCTCCTTCCAGTGATGCCCCCTTTGGGCGCATTGCTCGTTTTCTTGGGAAGGCTCATTCAGCCATGATGAAGATGTTCACCTACCATTGCTCCCAACACCACGATGTGGTCACTCGCATGGTCACTTCCAAGAACGCTCTGAAGGCTCGTCTGAGAGACTCAGGCGTATATGATGTGAGTGACGATGAGCGTCTTCCTGCAGATCCCCCTTCTGATTTTGGTTTTCCCTCCGGTCCTGACTGGGCTGATTTCTTCGACGAGGCTGGTGGCAGTGGTGTTCATGATTATGATGATGAGGATGATCTTTAATGTTGTTATGTCATTCCCCCTAGTTCTTTTCTTTGGATACTTGATGCCAAAGGGGGAGTAGGCTCCATATGCATGTTACTCTGGCTCATTATGTAATAGAACCTATGTTATGAGTAGTTTGTTGAACTATGTTATGAGTTGTTGAACTATGTTATGAGTTTGTTGAATCTGAGATTTGGTGGATCTATATGAAGTGTAACTCTTGATTATCGTGGCATCAGTGTGAGGGGGAGCCCTCATCATTTTTGTTTTAGTAGTATCTGTGGTATCACTTTGAGGGGGAGCTCGCTCGCTACTCATTCTTATTATGGTTATTGAGCTCCACAACAAATACTTCCGATTACTATTATGAGTATGCATATGAGTTGTCATCAACTACCAAAAAGGGGGAGATTGAAAGTGCAATCATGCCCGTAATCATATTTTGATGTTGATGACAACACATATGCTCGGGACTAATCATGTTTATCAAGTATATCTCAGGATTATGTTCCAAAGACCGTGTGCATGGATCATGACTAGGGACAAAAGCATATAACTCAAGAATGGAGATACAAGATGTTGACTTCATTTATGGTTTGTTCTTGAGTATAGGGATCCCGCACTATTAAGAGGGGATCGATGGATCTGTGAAAAACTTGCTCAAAAGTTGCTATCTATATACCTTGCTTTCGGACGTCCGGTGTTCTACGGACGTCCGGTCCTTCCTGATTGCCCGGACGTCTGGACACTTCTGGACGTCTGACACTTCCACAACAGAAACATTTTTACGGATGTCCGGAACCCTCCAGACGTCCGACACTTTCACATCAGAAGCATTCTTACGGATGTCCGACTCCGCTCGGACGTCCGTATCCTGTACACTAGATTGTGGGTCACACTTTTCACAGCGGCCGGTCGTCCGATGACTGTCGGACGTCCGGACCCATTTGGGCCTCCGGACGTCCGACGTTCACCGAACGTCCGGCCATCCTGTACCCCAAACGGTCACTTTTTCCCACCACCTATATATACACCCTTCCCTTCCATGGGATAGGGTTGACCATTCACTTTGAGCCTCACAAGAACACTCCTCACTCTCTCTCTCATTCATCCACACTAAATCCTAGATTCCCAAGTGTTCTAGGAGCATTTTGAGAGAAGTTCTCCAATCAAGTGATAGATCCACTTCTTCCCCTTCTTTGGACCAAAGGAATTCGTGACTTGAGCAAGTTTTGAGCATTTCCCCATCGGTCTTGTTACTCTTGGAGGTTGGAGACTCCTAGGCAGTAGGAGTCATCAGGAGAGGAATTGAACTTTGTGATTACCCTCGGAAAAGTTTGTGAGGGTTTGGAGACCACCCCAAGGTCTACCACTAGTGGTTGAGAAACGCCTCCGTGGTGTTGTCTCAAAGGGAGAATAGGGTGAGCCTTCGTGGCGTTGGTGTGCCTTCGTGGTAACATCCATCCCTCTAACGGTGACTAGCTTCCCTCCAAGGAAGTGAACATCGGCTTACATCCTCGTCTCCCGGAGTTGCGGTTATTCCTAACCTTAACTCTCTACTTGTGGTTACTTGTCTCTTTACACTTGCATACATTATATTGTGCTTGCCTACTTACATGTTTGTGTTATTTGCTTAGTACTTTGTGCTCACGTGCAATTGTTAGGCTCATCTTCATATTCCGCATTATTGCCTAAAAATTGCCAAGTAATAACTAAAATTTGTAATTGTACCTATTCACCCCCCCCTCTAGGTCCATCTCGATCCTTTCATCATGGCGCAACGCAAACGGCGAGCCCATCACCTGCGCGCCCCGGCGGTGCCTGACATTACTGTTTAGACGTTTGATGGAGGCCTACCCAAACGCCGAGCATGTATTCACCTGGCTCAACACCAACAGTCATACTCGGACCGCCTTGCTCATGTATATCGTCCATCACAATGACAATCTATAAAACAGCCTAAGCTAGAGAGGATACTATGGTAGTATGGTACGGAGTATGTACTATCGTGAGCGACCGATCTTAGTGCCACTGCACACCGAAACCCCTTCCATCGCTAGTGCGCGCTTCCCGCCTGAAACGGTCACTGTCTCTCCAGAATGTCAATGCTGCATTCACCAGACTTAACTGCAGGTGCAATTGGTGTGTCACTAACATGCGGGCCAGACGACCGTTGGTCCCACATGTCAGTAACCCAAACACATCTGCAGTTAAGTCACTGAAGCAGCGTCCGCATTCACGCCTGACGAACCTACTCCGGCGCCAGTTGTCCGTCCATCTACCGCGGCTCATTGCCATTCGCCCGCTATATTAACTTGAGCCCCAGCTCCCAGCCATAGCCAAAGACCCACACTTATTCTCCTCCGGTCCCTTCCTTCTGTCGGCACCACTTCAACCATGGCCTCCTGGCGCTCCGAAGCTCTCTTGGACGTACTGTCGCAGGAGCAGACGAGGGACATCGGTGGCTCCGCTACGGGTGTGCTCCAAAGCTCTCTTCGACGTACTGTCACAG
>NC_041393.1:20361219-20378424 GCF_002162155.2 Triticum dicoccoides | reverse complement strand
CCGCCACGACCACGAAGCCGGCGTGCATGCGCGGGCGTAGCAGGCAGCGAGGAAGAGTAGTACATGGTAGGTCGCCGCTGCTCTGGTCCCGGGAAGGCCACCGCTACTCCACTCAGTCGATGCCAAGCTTGGTAGGGTAAACATCGGCGGCTGATTAGCTGCTTGACGGCGACGTGGAGGCGGAAATCTTCAGAACCTTGTGCTCCGGAGGAGGAGGTTATCGAGGCGGATGAGGAGGAGGCAAAGGCAATGGCCGGCTTTCTCGGGTTCATGGCCGGACATGGTGGTCGGGCGCCGGCGATCGTTTAGATTATGTTTACAGTAGGTTTAGTACGGTTTGTGTGAAATATGTAATGAATTTCATCCAGTTTGTAGGAAAAGTTTTCGAAATGTAATTAATTTTGTCCGATTAATTTGAAATTTGCTTTGTTTGCACGAATTTCGTCCGGTTAGTTCATATAGTTGTCAAAAGGTATGCGGGCAGCATCGGATGGCATCCATCAGTGTCCTCGGACAGATGCCGGTGTAAATTTGTGGGCCAACGCTGGAGATGCCCTAACTATCATGCTATAATCGCTAACAATCCTCCATTATTTGGCAGGGAATAGTTATCCCTTGATCAAAATCAGATCCGTGCTGTTTCGCACTCCTCCCGTGTAAGAGCATAAACTCTTGCATACATAAAAATGGAGCAAGTTGACGGCACTGTAGCACGTCATATCAATCGAACTAGCCCGCCTAACGAGCAGGAAAGCACCGCCCTCGTCATTTTGTTCTGGATTTCTATCGATCGATCGAGCGAAAATGTTACGCTTCAAAAGTTCTAAAGGAAAAGGTGGCACACTTACGACTCGTATGCGTCGCAACCCCGACAGTCCGGCTCGCAGGCCACTCACCAGAGGGGACACGCGTTGTCTTGCAATTTCACTGACATGTGGGACCATAATTGAATAAACCGTCGATAGCCAAAATCTAATCGCTCGGCGGGTGTCGGCTGAGAAGAGAGAAACGGGGGAGGGAGAAGAGGTCGCCTGCCCGCCGCGCATGGACTCCAAGAAATATATGGTGATAATGTGAGGTGGGCCATGCTGGAGTCCAGACCGCTTCCGAAGCCCGCTCTCACCGCCCTGGCCCCTTGAGACGCCAGGTGCCCACTGCATGCATAGCAAGTAGTACCCGCTTATGTGGAGGAGAGAGAGGCATTGACAAAGTCAAGGAGTAACAGTGGAGACAATAGCTTTCATCAAAAATAAACAATGAATACTCGTTTCTCGTCCTCTATATCGGAAAGAATACTTTCATTCGCCGACATGTGGGACATCGACCATCCTGGTCCACCTGCCATGCACAAAATTATCCTGGTCTACCCCGGTTATATCGCAGGCCCAACCTTTCCCACTGTAAGTTGTTCGGATGAAGGAACCATCATGACTTCGTTGAATTCCGCTTCTTCAAGAAAACTTACTGTACCCACAATACTGCTACCACACGCGAAGACTGGATGGCACTGTACCACGTCATATCACTGAAACCCACTAGGCCAAACTAGCCCGCCTAGGTCATCTATTTTGGAACGTAGGGAGTACGTCTCTGCACTGCTATGATTTTGTGTTGCACGTTCTCTGTACTTTTGTATGATTTTCCTACCCTATGAACCAAATGAGGCCTGAATGTATGTCGACTATTATCTGATCGATCGCTAAGCCTACAATTTTAGGAGCTAGGGCTATTGGTTGATCGACGAGGGATAAGTATAAGCGTACCACAAGCTCATCAGCCCCAATGTTTCTCTTCGGTGAGTGTTTTGCAAGTACTATAGCTCGCACAGTAGCTAGCCTAATAACACCAAGAATCATCAAACAAGCCCTGCTGATATGATAAACAGTTCAAACTTACATCTAAGCATGCCATATATTACATCAAAAGCTGGTGAGGATACATCTGTTTCCATAACTCGGAGAGGGTTCGCATGATTCATCGCATGATTCACTATCAAACAAAAGTAACAAGATCCGCCCACACAAGACAGTGCACTAGCCCTAAGATGGTTTGGTAACATGCATCATTCTGGTAATTAAACATAGGGCAATGCAAACTACCCTGAAGGATTAGCGTGACCAACTATTTCTTGTCATCGATCTCTCGGGCAATGACCACAGCACGGATAGCGGCATGGGAATTGATTTCTGGGGCGATGTCCACAGGACTGAGCGCGACATCGGAATCGATCTCTGGGGCGATGTCCATAGGATGGATAGCAGCATCGGAATCGATCTTCGGGGCGATGCCAACAGGACGGGCCACGACATCGGAATCATCAAGGACAACCACCGGCACCTGCACAACCCTAACATATTAGCAAGCACATTGCAAATAATCAAAAACCACAACTATGGTAATAAGCCATTATTTTTTACCTTGTGCAGCTCACCGGGGGATCTCATCCCTCCGGGGGCATCTCCTCGTCCTCAATGGGGGCCATCATCTTGCCAGGGGAATACTGCTTCTCAACGGCGACTATCTCCACAAACTCGGTCTTGAGCCTCACATAGGTGGTAATCAGAGTTCCTGGGGTAGGCACGATGGGGCCCTTGCTGTTCTTCCAACTTTCTTTGAGGAGTTTGTCCACCAACGTCCTCAACTCTTTGGCCAGTGCTTGTTTCTTGGAGTTCTTCGTCTCCATGGGTTAGCCCGCCAATATGGTCAACTCGTTGGTCGGTGCTCGCTTCCTGGAGATCGTTGTCTCCAGCAGGTTGTCCACCGGCAACTCTTTGCCTAGTGCTCCAGGATCCATCAATGAACTGACAAACAAAAAGCAATCGAAAGGAAACCACAATCGCAATGAAAACGGGAAGAGAATAGGATGTGAGAATCGGTCGGTGCTTCACAAAAAGAAGATTATTGGATTGAAAATATAGCAGCATAACTAATTCGCCCACCTTTCCTTCATCGGTACAGAAGAAAAATGGCAAAAGTGAGTAGTCTGGAGTGAGGTTTTCTTCAAGAAAGGGAAGAAAGGGCTTGAACGAGCGTTCCAATGAAATGATGGTTGCTTCGTCCAGTCCAACTTGGAGGCCATCTTACCACTGCTGGTAAAGGTGTGGGTTTTGTGATATGATGGGTCATGACGGCCACACCGGGGTGACAGGTGAGTCTCGACTGTAGCACCTCACTGTGATTTGGTGGATGGCACGCGGGCCCGGATGCTTTGAAATGCACTGCATGTAGATAGAGCGGCTAGTCATATAGGAGTGCTCAATATTGTGCACCGTGACCAAGGCGGAGAGGAAAACAAGAGAACTATGTAATTAATGCATGAGTTTAATTAGGGTGGTTTTGTAAAGTACGAGATACATTCCTCCAATCGCAAAATGCCTTGGTTCATGAGATTTGAGATTTGAGCCCTATAAACAGGAAGGGAGGGGGTACTACACACGGTGTAGTCTAGTCACTTGTTGAAATCTCTAGAAAGGCAAATACTCCTTTTCGGTTTACAGGTCTATACTACTCCCTCTGTCTAGGTGTGTAAGTCATCTTACGAAAACCAAATAGCCCCAAAACACTTAGGCGCGGTGCATTAACTTCTACCATGTTTCTTGTTTCTTGACATACGTATCAACCAATAAGAGATGAGAGGTGTGCATGCTTTTAATGACTTGCAATGGCTAGTTCGTTGCATGGAATGCTATTAATTAGCAAATAAACATTTGTGACCCTAGGAGGAAATGGTTCTAAGTGCATGGACCTATGCAGAATGAGTATCAACCAATGGATAATGGAGTTTAATTGTTAAACAATAGAAATTTTGTCTCATGCAAGAGCCTGGCTAGTACTCCAAGGAACCGCACCACGCGAGTGTTCGCAACTGCCACGTTCGGTTTGCGCTTGGCTCTTCGCCTCTTCTAGAAGACGAACAATGATGTTACTCCTACTTCTACAGTATCGAATCCACTGCTGCATGTTCGTCCACCTCATGCGGGAGGGATAGCGTGTAGCGAAAGCTTCTACTTACTGCTCCTACCTTTGCGTCTATGACAGCTGGGCCCAACAGGTGGTTGGCCCTCCTGTCATGTAGCCAAAGGCAGGTGCAGTTAAGGCATCGGAGCTCAGTCCACGAGGGAGAGGGCGTCGTAGTAATCAAATTTCTCGGTCTTGTACGAGTTGACGCAACACATCAAAGCACTGCACTCGATAAAAGTCTTTTTACACATTTCAAATGGGCTACTTCGTATGTAGGAGTAGACATATTCTGCTTCGTATGTAGTCACTTGTTGCAATCTCTAAAAAGACTTATATTTGGAAACGGAGGGAGTACAACGCATGCATGCATGCCGTGACTTTCCTTTTGATACTTGCATGTGTTGATTTGATGCACCTTGCCAAATTTTGACTATAAGTTTAACTAACCAAATTTTCATGCATGTCACAAAAAATTACGGGGCTGTTTGGATTGTGACTATGTTTGTCTTATGTTGCCACATTATTTCTCCCACACTTGCCACACTTGCCTAACCTGAGTTGCTCAAATTGTTAGACACACTTTGGCTTGCCTAAGGGAATCTTACCACAATTTTTGTATCTATGACATGTGGGGTTCACTGCTAATAAAAAAAATTCTTGTCTTAGGTGTGGCTAATAAAAAAGACTTATATTTAGGAATGGAGGGAGTAGAAAATATAAATAATAATGCATGTTGGGGCAACCCATGTTTCCGCTAATTTTAGCCGTGGGCTTGTTCACAATTTTTATGAGGGTGTGGTTGTTCATTTAATGGAGGGCTTGTAGTACTAGACTTGAACGATACAAAGTGCGACCTGGCACACCGTAACACCACTTGGAACAAGCGGGTAGCTATCTAAAAAAACAATCAACAACTAAAAAAACCGTGACCTGGCATGTAGTAGTACACAATTTTAAACGATTGTTTTGATGGAGTGAAAAAGGAAAACTACCCCACTACTTATATATAGGCTGGAGCCTCCGCGCTTGCTTGCTAGGGTTGCTCTATTCACACACTCTCATCCAGTAACACTGTCTTTCTCCCTTCAAAAAACACTGGCTTTCTATCCTCACCGCCGGTTACAGATCCGGACGTATCCCCCTCCGCCGGTGAAGGGGAGGAGGGGCAGCGTTTAGGCCATCGTCCACAGCGAGGGAGGAGATCCACTGCCGGCCGCACTGTTATCTCTGGCCGAGCGCCGGCGCGGGAGGTCCTTCGATCCCTTCATCATTGCCTGTGGGCGGATCCGGCCTCCCCCCGCCCACCTATCCACATCCCGACGACCTTCAGGTATATCTTCGTTTGAAACCGCCTTAGCTCTACTTCCCCAGCTCGCTACGTCACTGCATTGCATCATTTTCTACCTCTCAGTCCCTCTCGATCAGATGGTCCAACGTCACCTTTTTTTCTATTTTAGAGGTAAAGCTACTTCATGGAGTCGAATCTTGTACTCCCTCCGTCCGAAAATACTTGTCATTGAAATAAAGTGGGAGTGGGGGAATTTAGTATGTACATCGGACTTGGTACAAACAGGAAGGAAAGGGGATGAAAGTAGTACAGACTGGTCATCCAACCGGTCTCTTGGTCGAAAAGGGAAATATAGGGGTAACGCTGTACACAATGGTATGACCAGGACTAGATTTGCTATCCACACATAGGAGTAGGTGGCTAGAGTGAACAAAAATGGGACCAACCCAGATATGTTTCTTGGATGTTTGTTTCTCGGGGCAACAAACTATGAATCTCCACTTTATGCCCCTCTTTACGTACATGGTGTTGTACTGCTGGTGCACCCACTGTCCCATGCCCTTATACCAAATATTTAGGCTCCGGTCGGAATAAAGGGGCAGAAAACATAGGTCTTGATGAAAATAGAGGAATAGGAAAGGAATGTAGGTATAAAACTATGGAACAGCGAACCGGAGGAAACTCTCAAGAGAATGTGTTCGGATGGACTACAAAATGTACAGATTTGTTTTTTTAGAGTAGCATGCTTGGCAGTATGAGATGCTATTTGTTTATTCAGCTGCATAGTGACTACTCTTGTCCTCACCTCACGTACCACACATAGGTTGATTTTTTTATTCCTGCAAACACAACACAGCAACCTATCTAATGCATGGCAATGAGCGCCTGCCTCGGGCTTCCACCCAAAAAATGAGCAGCGCGTGGATGTTTCTAATCCGATGGAATCAGTACTACCAGACCAGCTTTCCTATGAAACACTATTCACCTTTCCCGTGTTCCGAATGGTTGGAAGGGAAAGAATACCATAGGAATTGTGTTACTACGAAAATCCTGCACCAAACCTGTGAACCGAACGCAGCCTTAGTTGTTCTTAATATAATGTCCCTGGTAAAAATGAAGCCATGCCAATGTTTTTGCCTGTAATTGTTTGAGACTCTGACAAGTTTAGCCAAATGTTTTTGCCTGTAATTGTTTGAGACTCTGACTGTTTCCTCTATGCCTTTTTGTGCAAACAGGGATATCCAATTCACCTGGTTGTTGTTGTGACCTTTTGGTGCACTGCACAAAACTCTTCTTAAAAGAAGTGACTTTTGTGATGTTTAACTGGAATGTCAGAATGGAACAGTTGGTTCATTTTGGTGGAACTACACAAAGGGAGATCTATGTTCCAATCCTCATCATCCATATTGGCGCCATAACCTTCCTTTAGGTAAGAATGATATTTAATGCATGTGTTCATCTCTATTTTCCGACTGCCATGAGAAAATAATGCTGTTTTTACTAGTACACTTGTACTCCCTCACTGACAAAACCAATTCTGAATTAGAAGGCCAATCATGTACTTGGTTTCACCAACTGGTGAGGAGAAAGAGAAATAGAGCATGAAGAGGAAGAAGAAGAAGAATAAACAGTGCCAAGGCGATCTTGCTGAAGCCAGAGGCCTCAGTCGAGGCTATTCAAGGGCTCCGACAACGACTACCTTACATGTGAGATGATCCTCCAGGGAGCCCTTCCACTTCTGCTATCTCACTTAATTAATTAGGAGTACTTAAGTACCACTAATTTATTACTGCCTAATTTTCTTGTTGGAGTTAAACAAATCTTTAGTAGGACCCTATGCTGAATCATGTATGTGTGAATGTTTGTCTATGGAGGTGAATCATGTGGTGGAGCAGGGAGGGAATATTATTAGTGTCATGACATAATAGTGCTATTGTTTTGCATGTCAATTTATTGCCATTGGTTCAATGAGGCAATGTTTTGCGTATTGTCCATCATGAATTTGATGCTACTGTTGAGTAATATGCTAATGTCTTCCTATCCTTTCTCACTAAGCTAATGAAGGTTTCACCTTGTTCCTACTTGTGCAAACAGGGATCATGTTGTGCCAATCATACATTATAGTGGAACTACACAAGACAATACAATGAACTGTATCCCAGCCAGTGCTTTAACTCTGCTGGAAGTTCTTGATAATCTTTTGATATAATCTCAGCACTGGTAAACAAGAGTGATTTCAACCATACATTTGAAGTGCACAAAAATATATACTATTGTGTGATTCCAGTGAGTACTTTATCATCTCTTATGGGACTACATGAATAAGCTTTTTTCTCAGGTTGGTACGGGCCTAAGGCCTTTGAAAGATCGAGGATATCGCCTAGAGGGGGGGTGAATAGGCGCTTTAAAATAATTACGGTATAGGCTTGAACAAATGCGGAATAAACCTAACGGTTAATTTGTCAAGCACAAAACCTACAACAACTAGGCTCACCTATGTGCACCAACAACTTATGCTAAGCAAGATAAGAAACTATGTGATAGCAAGATATATGACAAAGAACAATATGGCTATCACAAAGTAAAGTGCATAAGTAAATGGCTTGGGTAAGAGATAACCGAGGCACGTGGAGATGATGATGTATCCCAAAGTTCACAACCTTGCGGATGCTAATCTCCGTTCGGAGCGGTGTGGAGGCACAATGCTCCCCAAGAAGCCACTACGGCCACCGTAATCTCCTCACGCCCTCGCACAATGCAAGATGCCGTGATTCCACTAAGGGACCCTTGAGGGCGGTCACCGAACCCGTACAAATAGCGACCCTTGGGGGCGGTCACCGAACCTGTACACTTTGGCAACCCTTGGGGGCGGTCACCGGTACCCGTCGAATTGCTCGGGGCGATCTCCACAACCTAATTGGAGACCCCGACGCTTGCCCGGAGCTTTGCACCACAATGATTGAGCTCCGAACACCACCAACCGTCTAGGGCGCCCAAGCACCCAAGAGGAACAAGCTCAAGGGCACCAAGCACCCAAGAGTAATAAGCTTCTCAACTTGAAACTTCCACGTATCATGTGGAGAACTCAAACCGATGCACCAAATGCAATGGCAAGGGCAAACGGAGTGCCCAAGTCCTTCTCTCCCAAATCCCACCAAAGCAACTAATGCTAGGGAAGAAAATGAGAGGAAGAACGAAAGAAGAACACGAAGAACTCCAAGATCTAGATCCAAGGGGTTCCCCTCACTTAGAGGAGAAAGTGATTGGTGGAAACGTGGATCTAGATATCATCTCTCTTTTCCCTCAAGAACTAGCAAGAATCATAGGAGGGATTGAGAGTTAGCAAGCTCGAAGAAGGTCAACAATGGGGGAAGAACATGAGCTCAAAGGATAAGTCTCAAAGGGGAAGAAGACCCCCTTTTATAGGTCGGGAGAAATCCAATCGTTATCCCCTCACTCAGCCCGCACGACGCGGTACTACCACATGGAGCTGCGGTACTACCGCTGCAGGTTGCGGTACTACCGCATGTGCAGCACTGGCTAGATGAAGGCCTGTTGCACAGGGCAACGAGCGGTAGAACCGCTGGAGCGGTACTACCGTGCACCCTGACGGTACTACCGTAAGGCAGGCAACACTAGGCACAGAGAAAGCACAGAAGTAAAAAATTACTTCCGTACCTACTTCCGCTGAGGGAGGACCTGTGCAAAAATCCGGCACGGTACTACCGCACATGAAGAGCGGTACTACCGCGTAGGGCGCGAATGTAAAAAAATTACATCCGCCCCTACATCCGCTCATGTTGCTAAGCCTGGCCAGAGCCCACGGTACTACCGCGCCCGTGGCACGGTACTACCGCGTAGGGCATGGATGTAAAAAATTACATCCGCCCCTACTACCGCTCGAGCAGTTGCGCCTGGCCTGAGGCCACGGTACTACCGCTCCCACAGAGCAGTACTACCGTGAGCACCTGCAGTACTACGGCAGGGGACTGCGGTACTACCGCAAGGGCCTGTACTACCGCTCCGGAGAGCAGTACTACCGCATGCCCCAGATCAGCAACACTAGGAGTCCTTCATTTTGCAGAGAAGACAAAAGAGGGAAACAATAAAACCAGAACTGCCATAACTTCTGCAAATGAGCTCCGAATTGAGCAAACTCAAGCTTGTTGGATAGAGGAAGACGAGTAGCATCAAAACAAAGGAGTGAAACCTCCAACGGAGAAGAACCGGCATACCCTCCAACATCGAAAACATCATAGAAGATGCAAGTGAACTCTGTTTTCGATGAACTCGAGCTTGTCATAAAAATGACCATAAGCTCCAAATCTCACAAGGAGAATAACCAAACAAGAACCAATAAAGATGATGCAAGGATGCAATGGTTTGAGCTCTCTATGAACGATACGATCAAGCAACTCATCGAGAGCCCCCCTTGATAGTACGGCAATCGATCCTATAACCTGGTCTCCCACAACTACCATGAGACCGGTAAAATAGAAAACCTATCAAGGGCAAACCCTTGCCTTGCACAGTCCACTTGAGCTAGATGATGACGATCTACTCCTCCTCAAGATGGACCACCTTTCTTGATTGCGTTGGCTCGATGAAGACTAGTTGATTGCTCCCCCATACTCCACTATGGGTGAGCGAGTCTTCCGCTCATCTTCACAAGTCCATTGTCACCACAATGGACGGCAAGCTTCAAGCATTTGATCTCTTCGTGATGCATCACTTGAACATGCACACCGCAACCTAACCCCACAAAGAACTCTCACGAAGACCATGGGTTAGCACACAAAGCGTAATGGACAATGCTTACCATACCATGGGATCACTTGATCCCTTGGTACATCTTGTGCTCTTTGTGTGTTGAATCTTTCCAACTCTCTTCATTTGGATGATGTCTTGAAGGTAGACATGAATGATCACACAATCTTCTTCTTCAAGACATGCTTGCAATAAGCTCAACACTCACATGATCGATCTTTGGATAATTCCTTAATAGCAACGTGGTCATCACAAACTCTCCTTGAAACCAATAAATGGACTCCAAGAAAAGCCTATGGACAAACCCTTCAAATATAACTCAAGGCAACCATTAGTCCATAGAGATTGTCATCAATTGCCAAAACCAAACATGGGGGCACCGCATGTTCTTTCAGCCTTCATCCATATTAGTTTGCTGTCATCTCTATTTGTATCGTGCTACTGTCATGAGAAACTCCTTTATCTTTGCTTTTAAGTTTTGCAACCTATGATAAATGGCAATGCTTTGAGTGTTGAGTTGAGCTAATTGACACTGATTAAATAAACTAATATCTCTCTTTAAGCAAGACTACTATGTTGCTAACTTTACCCATTAAGATAATGAGGGTGCTTCTATTTGTTAGTGTATGTTTCATCAACTAGTCCCACTATTACAGTAATCTCACTCTCTCAATATATGTGCCAACAGGGATGCTCGATTTTGGTGGAACTGCACAAAAACTTTGGGTGCTTCATTGCCTCGACAGCTTCCGTCCTTTCCTGTCAGTTGCTAATCTTCGCTTGCTTTCTTCCTTTGCTGTCAGTCGCTTGGCTTATCTCGGCTTCTAGTCAAACGAAATAGTAATTGATATGCTACCTCACACAGGTTGGTACTGGTCTTTATCCTGATTATTGTGCCTGTCATATGTATTGGTAATTTGGTATTGTGCTACTATTTGCCGATTTCATAAAGGAGTAATTTGGAGCCTAAACTCGCAGGCAAATCATTACATCAGGTGATTCCAGTAGAACTGCACAAAATGATCAGATGGACAGGTACTTATGTTGCTGCTATGTACTCCAAAGTTCACTCAGACAAGCATCGATGTTGACAAGAAGTGCCTATATTCATTCGAGTATCAACCGGCGTCAACCAATTGTCAAACTCCAAGTATTAGGAGAGTGAACGCCAAAAATATTGCTTGGTGCATAGCCCAGAAAAACGCAGTCCAGTCTTTGGTCCCAACTTGTGCCTTTTGGTTATCGGCACATATGGTAGCAAACTATATGGCATGGAGTCTAAAGATTCCAAACAAGTTGGTTGACGCGTATATTCATCTGGCACTTAATAAGTCTGCACGCCAAGGATGCTCCATTTCAGTTGAACTGCACAAAAAAATTGGGTGGTTCATTTTCTCAACCGCCTCCTTTCTCATCTGCAATGTAGAATTTTGGCGAGATATAGGACCAAGATGAGCTAGTAAACTAGTTGGATGAAAGTAGTGGCCAAGTTGCTCAAACCTCCCTCGGCACGAGGCCACTATTTGAGGATAAACCTACAAGCAAAGTTCAAATTGTCTGTGTTGCCTCTTATGTACTCGAAAGTTTACTCGTACAAGAACTAATTTTAGCAAGAAGTACCTCCGATTGAACACCATTTACCAGTCTGTATCCTAGGTAATTAAAGTTCATCCATGGACCATATTGGTTGTGATCTCAATCATTTGGATGCATAAACATACTGAACATGTGTATATCTGAATCTTTTTGTGAATTATGTATGAATATTGTCGTGTGATCTATCAATCATTTGTATGCATAGATATGTTGAGCTTGTGTATATATGAATCTTTTGAGTTGTTGATAGTGAATGTTGGCTATGGATATGAAAGTGTCCTGTGAACCTGAGTTTGATATGAATGTTTACCTTTTCTGTTGTATTTGTGTGTGAACTTGTTAGTATGCCTAGTGTGGGGTATAAAACATAGGTCTCTTATAAAAGTAATGTTGTGTCCAATCTATGTTTTCCCTTCTAACCACATTATATATATTTATATTATTACTATTATCGTATATTTTATAGAGACTTATATATACATTATAAAAACATCCCACGTGTTACTAACTTATAAAAGTAAATGTTTAACGGAAAATCCTGGTTGTTTTTGACTCACAGACAAGGAAAATCCTGGTGATTCGTACAAAAGCTTGCGAAGATTTTAAGGACCAATTTAATAATAACGCGCTCATTTTTATTCTGAGCAATAACTCGCTAATTTCTTAATTATATATATAAAAAATGTGCCTCTCCGGTTTATTCTTTGATATTAATTGCTCCTTCTAACATAACATTATATATATAACGAGCCCACCTAATACGTGTATTTCAAGGAAGTGCAAATGGGCTAGGATTTCTTAGAAAATATAAATGGGCCTGATTGACGCGAAATTATTTGTTCACCCAGCCCAGCAAATGGACTGTACATTCTAGAAAACATGGGTTAAATATATGCCACATTTTTGCAGGCTGACATGTGGGCCAATAGGTCGAAGCCTACATAGGGCATTGTCAACTTGGTCAACAAATGATTGTGTCATCCACAGCCATTGGATTTATATCCAACGGCCGGCATGCACCTTCAATCTCTCGTATTCTTCCTACAGTGTCGCCGGGACCGCCTGGTTCGGCCTCCGGCAGCTAGCGGCTCTGCTTAGCATGCATCGCTGCGAAGCGCTACCCCACCACTGGCCAGGCTATCCCTCCACTCCTCGACACCTCCTGTTATTCTCCACAGACTACAGCCCCACGCCATAACAGAACCAGTTATAACCCTTCTCCTCCTCTCAATCTGCGACTCCACTGCCACGTTTTCCCATCTCCGAGTTGTTCCCATCCGGGGCCTCACCGTCGTTCATCGCCTCGCTGTGTTCGGTGTGGCGTGGTCAACAAATGAGAGTCATCGGAAGAGGACTGTACATGGAGAGCCTGACGGCTGGGACCCACGAGGTCCATGGTCGCACGCAAGGAAAGTTCCTCCTTATTAAGCTGAAAAAATGTTTCCTCCACCTGACAGCTGGGACCCACCGGTTGTATCTTCGTATGGAAGGAAGTGGCTCCTTATTTTGCGAAAAAAATTATTCATCCCGTCGACAGCTGGGACCCGTTAGATTTGGTGACTGGCTTGTGGGCCTACTAAGCGGACGTGTACGCACGGCTTTGTCAACTTAATCAACAAATGATTCTAGCAGCTGGACCATTGGATGTTAAACCAACAGCCGTGCTCCTTCTTCAACCTCTGTTCTTGCTCCTGTCTCCCGTGGGCGGCACCGCGGTTGTGCTGCCGCGCACCCGAACCAGTGAAGTTTCCCACTCCTCTCCATATGCGACTCCACTGCCCCGTCTTCCCCATCTCGGGGTCGTTCCAGTCTGGGTGCGCTCGGCACGGTGTGGTCAACAACCGAGAGTCATCGGAAGATGACTGTACGTGAGAGGCTGACAGTGGGGACGCACCACACCCATGGACGCATGCATGCAACGGAACGCGGCGAGGTCAACGTGGTCAAGGAATGACTTCCATCAGAAGTATACTGTACGTGGAGAGTCTCAGCTGGGTCCACGGCCGCAGCAAGTAAGTGCCTCCTTATTACGCGGAAAATAATGATTCCTCCAACTGACAGCAGGGACCCACTGGATGGGCCACCGTATTTTGCGAAAAAAACGTTTGCCCCTGGACTGCTGGGACCCACCTGACGGGCCACCGTATTTCGCGAAAAAAATGTTCCCCCCGCTGTCAGCTCGGACCCACTGGAAGTGCCTCCTTATTACGCACAAAAAAATGAATACTCCCCCTGCTAGCTCGGACCCACCTTGGTGGGAGGCTGACTTGTGGGCCTACTAAGTTGACGGGAACGAAGGGCTTTCTCAACTTAGTCAATATGAACGATTCTAGCACCAGTGACCGTACGATGTCCATCCAACGGCCGTAGTGCTTCTTCAACCTCTGGTCTTCTTGCTCCAGGCGCCCAAACCAGCGCCTGTCGTGCCTCATGTTCCTGCCTCCGTGGCCGGCTGTGTTACCGCGGAGGCCTCACCGCCCCCTACTATTCCCACCGCTGGCCAGGCCCTGCGGCAACAGCAGCCGAACCAGTGAACCCTCGTACTCCTCTCCGCGCGGGCTTCCACTGTCGTGTCGTCCCCTTCCTAGGCCTCGCCGTCGTCCACCGCCGTGGTGCTCTCCGCGCGGCGTGGTCAACGTGATCAAGGAACGACTTCCATCGGAAGAGTACTGTACGTGGAGAGGCTGGCAGCTGAGTCCACGGCCACAGCCCAGTTTTTTTGTGATTTGCCAAGTAAGTCGCTTTGTTAGGCTTGTTGGGCTATAAATCTTTCAAGACAAGGAGAGCTTTCATTTGGCTGGCTGAGAAAATGGCCCATCAGTAATGAGAAATGGGCTGTACATTTTTAAAACACATCAAACCGGCAATTAGTTTCAAATTTCTTTTTTTCATTTCGAGATTTTAAATTACATTTATTTTTATGCATGGAGAATTTGTTGGATTTTATATTGATATACATTTATTTTTAAAATCAGTTTGAATGTGAGTCGAAATTTCGGGATTAAAAACAGTTCGGACCGCACCGAAATATGCAAAATTCCGTATAATTTTTTAACCGTGGCCACAATATGGGCTGTAATGCTAACAAAAAGAATATGGGCTCCAAAAAAACCTTAAGAATTAGCAAATGGGCTGTAAATTATTAGAAATAATGGCAGATGGGTTGTATGTTGTTTTCCATAGATTTGAGGCTTTCCTAAAAAAAGGTTGACGCACAAGCAGTGACTGTTGGATGGCCATCCAACTGCCGTCGTGCTTCTTCAATCTCCGATCTTCCTGCTCGAGCCGCTCAAACAAGCATCGGCGGGACTACCTGTTCCCTCCCCCCCGTGGCCGGCTCTGCTGCCACGCAGGCCTCACCGCCCCATCGTACTCCCATTGCTGGCCTAGCCATCCCTCTATTCACCCACACCTGCTGTTATTCTCCGGCAACGGCAGACGAACCAGTAAACCCTCGTACAGTCGTACTCCCCTCCACGTGGGAAACAACTGCCGAGTCTTCCCTGCCTCTGTGTCGTTCCCTTCCTAGGCCTCGCCGTCGTCCACCGCCCTGGTGCTCTCGGCGCGGCCTGGTCAACGTGGTCAACGACCGACATGCATCTGAAGTGGACTGTACGTGGAGAGGCCGACAGCTGGGTCCACGGCCGCACGCAAGAAAATGCCTCCTTATTACGCGCAAAATAATGATTCCTCCACCTGACATCAGGGACCCACCGAAAGGGCCTCTGTATTTCACGAAAAAAAATGTTACCGCCGCTGACAGCTCGGACCCACTAGCTATATCTTCGCACGCAAGGAAGTGCCTCCGTATTACGCACAAAAAAATGAATACTCCGCCTGTTAGCTGGGACCCAGTATAGTGGCAGGCTGACTTGTGGGCCTACTATGTTGACGGGGACGGAGGGCTTTGTCAACTTAGTCAATATGCACGATTCTAGATCCAGTGACTGTACGATGTCCATCCAACGGCCGTAGTTCTTCTTCAACCTCTGGTCTTCTTGCTCCAGCCGCCCAAACCAGCGCCAGTCGTGCCTCGTGCTCCTGCCTCCCGTGGCCGGCTGCGTTGCGGCGGAGGCCTCACCGCCCCCTACTACTCCCACCGCTGGCCAGGCCATCCCTCTACTCACCCACACCCCCTCTTATTCTGCGGCGACGGCAGCCTCACACTGCAGCGAACCAGTGAACCCTCGTACTCCTCTACGCATGGGCATCCACTATTGCGTGTTCCCCGGCTCCATGGCGTCCCCTTCCTAGGCCTCGCCGTCGTCCACCGTCCTGGTGCTCTCGGCGCGGCGTGGTCAACGTGGTCAAGGAACGGCTTCCATCGGACGTGGACTGTACGTGGAGAGGCTGACAGCTTGGTCCACGGCCGCAGCAAGGAAGTGCCTCCTTATTACATGCAAAATAATTATCCCTCCACCTGACAGCGGGGACCCACCGGATGGGCCACCGTATTTCGTGAAAAAACGATTCGCCCCCTGACTGGTGGGACCCACCAGCTACATCTTCGCACGCAAGGAAGTGTGTCCGGGCAAAAAAACGATTCACCCCCCTGACTGCTGGGACCCACCAGCTACATCTTCGCACGCAAGGAAGTGCGTCCGGGCAAAAAAAAGGATTCGCCCCCTGACTGCTGGGACCCACCAGCTACATCTTTGCACGCAAGGAAGTGCCTTACAGTCGGCACCCACCTGGTCGAAGCGTATGTAGCGTTGTCATTCTGGTTGCGAATGTGTACGTACATATATACTGGTCGATGTAGAGGCACGCACGTGTCGTAGTAGAGGTGCGTACGTGTCGTAGTAGAGACGCGCATGTAGCATGGACACGTACGTACAGCGGCCAGGGTGCAAGAAAGAAAATACGGCCACGTATGTGTACGTACGGCCAGGGCTCGTGTACATAGCTGGGTCAGATCAGAGAAACAACATCGTCGTCGTGTTCATCGGGAGGCAACGGAATGCGTCGTGTTCATCGGGAGGCAACGGAACGCGTGGGAGCCAACCGGCTAGGTCGGAACGAATGCGTGGTCGTGTTCATCGGGAGGGCTTGGACGGAACAGGCGATAGAAACGAGGCCTGGCGTACCGCACAACGGAGGAAACAGACCTCCTACGTTTGGAACGGGGTCCTATTGATCGGGAGGGGTGTGGCGTACCGCAAAACGGAGGAAATGGACCTCCTACGGTCAAAACGGGGGTCCTGTTGATCGGGAGGGGTGTGGCGTACCGCAAAACGGACGAAACGGACCTCCTACAGTCGAAACGGGGGCCCTGTTGATCGGGAGGGGTGTAGCGTACCGCAAAATGGACAAAACGGACCTCCTACGGTCGAAACGGCGGTCCTGTTCATCAGGAGGGGTGTGGCGTACCGCAAAACGGGACTCCATGGGATACTGTTCATCTCCACCGACGACCTCCTCCAGCCTCCACGGGCTCCTGTTCATCCAGTCTCCACCGCGTGCTACTCCACCGGCTACTGTTCAACCACCCCTCCACGGGCACCCCTCCACCATCTACTGTTCATCCAGCCCTCCACACCACGGGGTCCTGTTCAACCACCCCTCCACAGCCACCCCTCCACCGTCTACTGTTC
>NC_041393.1:20287671-20360965 GCF_002162155.2 Triticum dicoccoides | reverse complement strand
CTTCAGTTAGTAGTAGTAGTGAAGGAATCGCCTGATCGGGTTCAGTTAACAGCCATCGATTGATCGCTCGGGTTCAGTAACGCGTAGCCTGCAGTGCAATCACTCGGGTTCAGTTAGAGCCCAACGCCTCGCTCGGGTTCAGTTAGAGCCAACACCTTGCACACACGTGTGTACGTGTACGAGAGAAACGCGCATCGCTCGGCCCCCGACCTCCCACCATAACCGGCAACTCCCTGAAATTTTCCTCCCCCTTGCTTCTACCATGGTTTTTTCTGTCATGGACATCCCAAAGAATGTCATGCAGCTGCGTCTCCGGCCCGCCCAGGACGAAAAGCCCATTTTCTGTCAAGATTTTTTGTCATAGAAGTAGGAGCCCACCACGTCTATGATGATACCGGGTTTTGTCACAATTATTGTTATAGAAGTGTCATATGTATGACAGAAAAAAATTCGTTTGGCCCAAAATGTCACGGATGTGTCTTTTTTTTGTAGTGTTATGTCAATATGTATAATGCGGGGAGTGCAGCCACTTCAATATCAGGGGAACCCCATGTGGCACTTCAATGGAGAAGACTATGTGAAAGCACAAGTGCTCCCTAGGTGGTTTTGGTAATTAATGTCAACATATCTCTTGTTGGACTAACACTTTTATCTAGTATGTTTCAGATAAGTTCAACAATGGAGTGGAATGGACTAAAGGATGTGGGAACTCCTTCAAGATGCTAAGGAAAAGGATTGGCTCAAGCTTCAAGCTCAAGACTCTTCATTTTACATTTTAGTGATCCAAGATCACATTGAGTCTATAGGAAAAGCCAATACTATCAAGGAGGGATGAGGTGTTGCTTAATGAGCCTCTTGCTTCAAGTGCTTAGTGATATGCTCCAAATACCCTCAACCTTTCCCACTTCCACACATATGTCCTAAACCTAAAGTCAAACTCGGCCCCACTGATTCTTCCTATCCGGCGCCACCGAGTTTGGATGTCTTAGCCACTGCCACAAACCCTAGGCGAATCGGTCTCACCGATAGGGATCTCAGTCTTACTGAGATGGGATTGTAATCTCTCTGTGTATGTCCATTATCAAAATCGGTCTCACTGATTTTGAGCAATCGGTACTACCGAGATTACAATGCAAACCTTCTGGCTGACTTATTATCAAAATCGGTCCCACCGAGTTTGATAATCGGTCCAACTGAGTTTGCCTGACCAACTCTCTGGAAAGCTTATTACCAAAATCGGTCTCATCGAGTTTGTGTAATCGGTCTTGCCGAGATTACGTTATGCCCTAACCCTAACCGAATCGGTCTTACCGAGTTGCATTTCGGTCCCACCGAAAACCCTAACGGTCACATTATTTGCTAAATCGGTCTGACCGAGTTTAACGATTCGGTCCCACCGAGTTTGGTAGATTGTGTGTAACGGTTAGATTTTGTGTGGAGGCTATATATACCCCTCCACCTCCTCTTCATTCATGGAGAGAGCCATCAGACTGAACCTACACTTCCAGCATCCTATTTCTGAGAGATAACTACCTACTCATGTGTTGAGGCCAAGATATTCCATTCCTACCATATGAATCTTGATCTCTAGCCTTCCCCAAGTTGCTTTCCACTCAAACCCTCTTTCCACCTGATCCAAATCCTATGAGAGAGAGTTGAGTGTTGGGGAGACTATCATTTGAAGCACAAGAGCAAGGAGTTCATCATCAACGCACCATTTGTTACTTCTTGGAGAGTGGTGTCTCCTAGATTGGCTAGGTGTCACTTGGGAACCTCCGACAAGATTGTGGAGTTGAACCAAGGAATTTGTAAGGGCAAGGAGATCGCCTACTTCGTGAAGATCTACCGCTAGTGAGGCAAGTCCTTCGTGGGCGACGGCCATGGTGGGATAGACAAGGTTGCTTCTTCGTGGACCCTTCGTGGGTGGAGCCCTTCGTGGACTCGCGCAGCCGTTACCCTTCGTGTGTTGAAGTCTCCATCAACGTGGATGTACGATAGCACCACCTATCGGAACCACGCCAAAAACATTTGTGTCTCAAATTGCATTTGAATCCTCCAAACCCTTCCCTTTACATTCTTGCAAGTTGCATGCTTTAGTTTCTGCTGCTCATATACTCTTTGCATGCTTGTTTGATATATGTTGTGAATGTTAAACTTGTGCCTAAACTCCACTTAAACTTTAAAAAGAACTTAAAAACTGCAACTTTGGTACTTAGTGTCTAATCACCCCCCTCTAGACACCTCTTCTCAAGGTCCTACAAGTGGTATCAGAGCATTGGTCTCCATTGCCTTGGTTTAATCACCATTGGAGGGAGATGGGTGAGTCTACTTTGGGGAGTCTTAGACATAGAGTGCCTATTCTTGATGGAGAGTATTTTCATGAGTGGAAAAATGAGATGCTTGTAATTTTCAATCAATATCATTTGAACAAGTACATTGCTAGCCCTTGTGCACCTTATATTGATCCTATCCATCCTACCCATGATGAGTCAATTGACATGGTTAGGAATCTTAGAACTGCCGAACTTATCCTTAGAGGATTACCTAGAAACTTGATTGGATGTTTGCCTACTTTTAAGTGTGCCTACACCATATGGAAATTTCTTGAGGAACGATTTCCAGATTATTCATTGAAAAATCTTGATGAAATTCTCTTTAAGTCTATTGCTTTGAGTAAAATGAATACTAGTGATCCTATGTTTGGTGATCGTCTATTTGAGCTTACAAACCTTATGCGTGCCAAAGGAAATGTTGGTATTATTAGTGATATTATTTCCGAAGCTATAAAAATTCATAGACAAGATCATTGTCAAACTCACTCTAACGAATCACCCTCTCTAGGATTTGATCCACCACATGACGAAGTTGAACATGGATACTATGATGAGGATGATGATAGTGACTTTGATCTTGATGATGCAATGAGACATTTTGGTCTTATGGCAAATCTTCGGGGATATATGTCAGGAGGAAAGGAATGGGTTCTTGATAGTGGATGTACCGATCACATGACCGGAGATAAAGACATGTTTCGTGAGCTTGCTGATAATGATAGTCCTCGAAAGTACGTCACTTTCGGTGACAACTCAAAGGGTAAGGTGGTTGGCCTCGGTAAGGTGGCCATATCACATGATAGCTCCATACAAAATGTTATGCTCGTTGAATCTCTTGGGTACAACTTACTTTCAGTATCTAGACTTGCTGATTTCGGTTTTGATGTCCTATTTACTGAAGTAGATTGCCAAGTGTTTCGTCGAGACAATCATAAAATGGTCTTTACCGGTATACACAGAGGTGATCTATACATTGTTGATTTCACTAAAAAGGCTCAACCTAAAACTTGCTTCATTGCTAAATCCTCAAAAGGCTGGTTATGGGATAGACGATTAGGTCACGTTGGTATGCGGAACCTTGACAAGCTTATTAAGGGAAATCATATCCTTGGAGTTAATGATGTCATATTTGATAAGGATAGACTTTGCAGTGCTTGTCAAGCAGGTAAACAGGTTGGAGGAAGGCATCCCGTGAAGAACATCATGACCACAAAGAGGCCACTCGAGCTACTTCACATGGATCTTTTTGGTCCCAACTCTTACAAGAGTCTCGGTGGAAATTCTTTTGGTCTAGTTATAGTTGATGATATTTCCAGATTTACGTGGGTGTTCTTTCTCGATGATAAATCGCAGGTCCAGAAGATCTTCAAAAACTTCGCTAGGAAGGCCCAAAAACAGTTTGAAGTGAAGATCAAGAAGGTTCGCAGCGACAACGGAACGGAGTTCAAGAACGCAAATGTGGACACCTTTCTTGACGAAGAAGGGATTTCACACGAGTTCTCGGCTACGTACACACCTCAACAAAATGGAGTTGTTGAGAGGAAGAACCGGACGCTCATCAAAATGGCGAGAACGATGCTTCATGAGTACAAGACGCCGAAGCACTTTTGGGCAGAAGCGGTTGAGACAGCTTGTCATGCAACAAATCGCTTGTATCTTCACAAGCTACTCGGCAAGACGGCATACGAGCTCCTCACCAGTAACAAACCCCAAGTTGTATACTTTCGAGTATTCGGCTCAAAGTGCTACATTCTTGATAAGCATCATTGTTCTAAATTTGCTCCTAAGTCTCATGAAGGTTTCCTACTAGGTTATGGCTCAAACTCTCACACTTACCGTGTCTACAACAATTTCACCCGGAAGGTTGAAGAGACGGTAGATGTGAAGTTTGATGAATCTACCGGCTCGCAAGTAGAGCAATTGCCAATTGATGTAGGAGACAAAGATCCTTTGGAAGCAATCAAAGACTTGTCTATTGGCAAGGTCCGTCCAACGGAGGTGAATGGGAGTACCTCGTCCGTCCAAGTGGGAGCTTCTACCTCACGACAAGGTGAACCAAGAGTTGATATGGAATCATCCACAAGCGAGACACACCAAGATGAAGAAAACGAGGAAGTGCATCAAGATGAACGTCAACAACCTCCTTCTCCACCACGACAAGAGAACGACAACGCCAACAATGAAGAAGGCCAAGAAGAAGAACAAGATGAAGAATATGTTCAACAAAGACCCAAGCAAAGCTTTCACGAGTTCGAGCAAGAATTGCTAAAGATCATCCCGTCGAGCAAATCTACAATGACATTCAAACCGGGAGAATCACTCGCTCTAAAACTCGTTTAGCTAACTTTTGTGAAAACTATTCTTTCATCTGTAGCATTGAACCTATGAAGGTTGAAGAAGCATTGGAAGATCCGGATTGGATAAATGCTATGCATGAAGTGTTGGGGAACGTTGCAGAAAATTAAAAATTTTCCTACAGTTTCACCAAGATCCATCTATGAGTTCATCTAAGCAACGAGTCATGGGAGAGAGATTGCATCTACATACCACTTGTAGATTGCGTGCGGAAGCGTTCGAGGGAACGGTGATGATGGAGTCGTACTCGCTGTGATTCAGATCACCGATGACCAAGTGTTGAACGGACAGCACCTCCGCGTTCAACACACATACGGTACGGACGATGTCTCGTCCTTCTTGATCCAGCAAGGGGGAAGGAGAGGTTGAGGAAGAAGGCTCCAGCAGCAGCACGACGGCGTGATGATGGTGGAGAGGCAGTACTCCGACAGCGCTTCGCCAAGCACATAACGGAGGAGGAGAGGTGTTGGGGAGGGGAGGGGCTGCGCCTTGGATCAGGTGTTCAGCCCTCCCCTCGCCCCTCTATTTATAGGGGAAGGGGGAAGGGGGCCGGCCCCCTCTAGATGAGATCTAGAGGGGGGGTGTCCAGGGAGGGGGCTTGCCCCCCAAGCAAAGGGGGTGCGCCCCCTTTAGGGTTCCCCCCCCCCAACCCTAGGCGCATGGGCCCAAGGGGGGGCGCGCCCAGCCCTCCAGGGGCTGGTTCCCTGCCCCACGCGGCCCATGTGGCCCACCAAGAGGGGTGGCCCCTCCCGGTGGACCCCCAGAACCCCTCCGGTGGCCCCGGTACAATACCGATATGCCCCCGAAACTTTCCGGTGTCCGCATGACAACTTCCCATATATAAATCTTTACCTCCGGACCATTCCGGAACTCCTCGTGACGTCCGGGATCTCATCCGAGACTCCGAACAACATTCGGTAATCACATACAAGTCTTCCTAATAACCCTAGCGTCACCGAACCTTAAGTGTGTAGACCCTACGGGTTCGGGAGACACGCAGACATGACCGAGACGGCTCTCCGGTCAATAACCAACAGCGAGATCTGGATACCCATGTTGGCTCTCACATGCTCCTCGATGATATCATCGGATGAACCACGATGTCGAGGATTCAATCAACCCCGTATGCAATTCCCTTTGTCAGACGGTATGTTACTTGCCCGAGACTCGATCATCGGTATCCCAATACCTCGTTCAGTCTCGTTACCGGCAAGTCACTTTACTCGTACCGTAATGCATGATCCCGTGACCAGACACTTGGTCACTTTGAGCTCATTATGATGATGCACTACCGAGTGGGCCCAGTGATACCTCTCCGTAATCCGGAGTGACAAATCCCAGTCTCGATCCGTGTCAACACAACAGACACTTTCGGAGATACTTGTAGTGCACCTTTATAGTCACCCAGTTACGTTGTGACGTTTGGTACACCCAAAGCACTTCTATGGTATCCGGGAGTTACACGATCTCATGGTCTAAGGAAGAGATACTTGACATTGGAAAAGCTCTAGCAAAACGAACTACACGATCTTGTGCTATGCTTAGGATTGAGTCTTGTCGATCACATCATTCTCCTAATGATGTGATCCCGTTGTCAATGACATCCAATGTTCATAGTCAGGAAACCATGACTATCTGTTGACCAATGAGCTAGTCAACTAGAGGCTTACTAGGGACGTATTGTGGTCTATGTATTCACACGTGTATTACGATTTCCGGATAATACAATTATAGCATGAATAAAAGACAATTATCATGAACAAGGAAATATAATAATATTCCTTTTATTATTGCCTCTAGGGCATATTTCCAACAGTCTCCCACTTGCACTAGAGTCAATAATCTAGTTACATTGTGATGAATCGAACACCCATAGAGTTCTGGTGTTGATCATGTTTTGCTCGCGAGAGAGGTTTAGTCAACGGATCTGCAACATTCAGATCCGTATGTACTTTGCAAATATCTATGTCTCCATCTTGAACATTTTCACGGATGGAGTTGAAGTGACGCTTGATGTGCCTAGTCTTCTTGTGAAACCTGGGCTCCTTGGCAAGGGCAATAGCTCCAGTGTTGTCACAGAAGAGTTTGATCGGCCCCGACGCATTGGGTATGACTCCTAGGTCGGTGATGAACTCCTTCACCCAAATTGCTTCATGCGCTGCCTCTGATGCTGCCATGTACTCCGCTTCACATGTAGATCCCGCCACGATGCTCTGCTTGCAGCTGCACCAGCTTACTGCTCCACCATTCAACATATACATGTATCCGGTTTGTGACTTAGAGTCATCCAGATCTGTGTCGAAGCTAGCGTCGACGTAACCCTTTACGACGAGCTCTTCGTCACCTCCATGAATGAGAAACATGTCCTTTGTCCTTTTCAGGTACTTCAGGATATTCTTGACCGTTGTACAGTGTTCCTTGCCGGGATTACTTTGGTACCTTCCTACCAAACTTACGGCAAGGTTTACATCAGGTCTGGTACACAGCATGGCATACATAATAGATCCTATGGCTGAGGCATAGGGGATGACGCTCATCTCTTCCTTATCTTTTGCCGTGGTCGGGCATTGAGCCGAGCTCAATCTCACACCTTGCAGTACAGGCAAGAACCCTTTCTTGGATTGATCCATTTTGAACTTCTTCAAAATCTTATCAAGGTATGTGCTTTGTGAAAGACCTATGAGGCGTCTCGATCTATCCCTATAGATCTTGATGCCTAATATGTAAGCAGCTTCTCCAAGGTCCTTCATTGAAAAACACTTATTCAAGTAGGCCTTAATGCTATCCAAGAATTCTATATCATTTCCCATCAAAAGTATGTCATCTACATATAATATGAGAAATGCTACAGAGCTCCCACTCACTTTCTTGTAAACGCAGGCTTCTCCATAAGTCTGCATAAACCCAAACGCTTTGATCATCTCATCAAAGCGAATGTTCCAACTCTGAGATGCTTGCACCAGCCCATAAATGGATCGCTGGAGCTTTCACACTTTGTTAGCATTCTTAGGATCGACAAAACCCTCCGGGTGCATCATATATAGTTCTTCCTTAAGATGCCCGTTAAGGAATGCCGTTTTGACGTCCATCTGCCATATCTCATAATCATAGTATGCGGCAATTGCTAACATGATTCGGACGGACTTAAGCTTCGCTACGGGAGAGAAAGTCTCATCGTAGTCAATCCCTTGAACTTGCCGATAACCCTTAGTGACAAGTCGAGCTTTATAGACGGTAATATTACCATCCGCGTCCGTTTTCTTCTTAAAGATCCATTTGTTTTCTATCGCTCGCCGTTCATCGGGCAAGTCTGTCAAAGTCCATACTTTTTTTTCATACATGGATTCTATCTTGGATTTCATGGCTTCAAACCATTTGTTGGAATCTGGGCCCGCCATTGCTTCTTCATAGTTCGAAGGTTCACCGTTGTCCAACAATATGATTTCCAGGACAGGGTTGCCGTGCCACTCTGGTGCGGAACATGTCCTTGTGGACCTACGAAGTTCAGTAGCAACTTGATCCGAAGTACCTTGATCATCATCATTATTTTCCTCTTCAGTTGGTGTAGGCATCACAGGAACATTTTCCTGAGCTGCACTACTATCCCGTTCAAGAGGTAGTACTTCATCGAGTTCTACTTTCCTCCCACTTACTTCTTTCGAGAGAAACTCTTTTTCCAGAAAAGATCCGTTCTTGGCAACAAAGATCTTGCCCTCGGATCTTAAGTAGAAGGTATACCCAATGGTTTCTTTAGGGTATCCTATCAAGACGCATTTTTCCGACTTGGGTTCGAGCTTTTCAGGTTGAAGTTTCTTGACATAAGCATCGCATCCCCAAACTTTTAGAAACGACAGCTTAGGTTTCTTCCCAAACCATAATTCATATGGTGTCGTCTCAACGGATTTAGACGGTGCCCTATTTAAAGTGAATGTAGCTGTCTCTAGAGCGTATCCCCAAAATGATAGCGGTAAATCGGTAAGAGACATCATAGATTGCACCATATCCAATAGAGTGCGATTACGACGTTCGGACACACCGTTACGCTGAGGTGTTCCAGGCGACGTGAGTTGTGAAACGATTCCACATTTTCTTAAGTGTGTACCAAATTCGTGACTTAAATATTCTCCTCCACGATCCGATCGTAAGAATTTTATTTTTCGGTCACGTTGATTCTCTACTTCATTCTGAAATTCCTTGAACTTTTCAAAGGTCTCAGACTTGTGTTTCATCAAGTAGACATACCCATATCTACTCAAGTCATCAGTGAGAGTGAGAACATAACGATATCCTCCGCGAGCCTCAACACTCATTGGACCGCACACATCGGTATGTATGATTTCCAACAAGTTGGTTGCTCGCTCCATTGTTCCGGAGAACGGGGTCTTGGTCATTTTGCCCATGAGGCATGGTTCGCATGTGTCAAATGATTCATAATCGAGAGACTCTAAAAGTCCATCAGCATGGAGCTCCTTCATGCGCTTGACACCAATGTGACCAAGGCGGCAGTGCCACAAGTATGTGGGACTATCGTTATCAACTTTACATCTTTTGGTATTCACGCTATGAATATGTGTAACATTACGTTCGAGATTCATTAAGAATAAACCATTGACCATCGGGGCATGACCATAAAACATATCTCTCATATAAATAGAACAACCATTATTCTCGGACTTAAATGAGTAGCCATCTCGTATTAAACGAGATCCAGATACAATGTTCATGCTCAAACTTGGCACTAAATAACAATTATTGAGGTTTAAAACTAATCCCGTAGGTAAATGTAGAGGTAGCGTGCCGACGGCGATCACATCGACCTTGGAACCATTCCCGACGCGCATCGTCACCTCGTCCTTCGCCAGTCTCTGCTTATTCCGCAGCTCCTGCTGTGAGTTACAAATGTGAGCAACGGCACCGGTATCAAATACCCAGGAGTTACTACGAGTACTGGTAAGGTACACATCAATTATATGTATATCAAATATACCTTTAGTGTTGCCGGCCTTCTTGTCCGCTAAGTATTTGGGGCAGTTCCGCTTCCAGTGACCCTTCCCCTTGCAATAAAAGCACTCAGTTTCAGGCTTGGGTCCATTCTTTGACTTCTTCCCGGCAACTGGCTTACCGGGCGTGGCAACATCTTTGCCGTCCTTCTTGAAGTTCTTCTTACCCTTGCCCTTCTTGAACTTAGTGGTCTTATTGATCATCAACACTTGATGTTCTTTCTTGATTTCAACCTCTGCTGACTTCAGCATTGAAAATACTTCAGGAATGGTCTTCACCATCCCCTGCATATTGTAGTTCATCACAAAGCTCTTGTAGCTTGGTGGGAGCGACTGAAGGATTCTGTCAATGACCGCCTCATCCGGGAGGTTAACGTCCAGCTGGGACAGGCGGTTGTGCAACCCAGACATTTTGAGTATATGCTCACTGATAGAACTATTTTCCTCCATCTTACAACTATAGAACTTGTCGTAGACTTCATATCTCTCGACCGGGGCATGAGCTTGGAAAACTAGTTTCAGCTCCTCGAACATCTCATATGCTCCGTGTTGCTCAAAATGCTTTTGAAGCCCCGGTTCTAAGCTGTAAAGCATGCCGCACTGAACGAGGGAGTAATCATCAGCGCGAGACTGCCAAGCATTCATAATGTCTTGGTTCTCTGGGACGGGTGCATCACCTAGCGGTCCTTCTAGGACATATTGTTTCCTGGCAGCTATGAGGATGATCCTCAGGTTCCGGACCCGGTCCGTATAGTTGCTGCCATCATCTTTCAGCTTGGTTTTCTCTAGGAACGCGTTGAAGTTCATGTTGACATGAGCGTTGGCCATTTGATCTACAAGACATATTTGCAAAGGTTTTAGACTAAGTTCATGATAATTAAGTTCATCTAATCAAATTATTGAATGAACTCCCACTCAGATTTGACATCCCTCTAGTCATCTAAGTGTTACACGATCCGAGTCGACTAGGCCGTGTCCGATCATCACGTGAGACGGACTAGTCATCATCGGTGAACATCTCCATGTTGATCGTATCTTCCATACGACTCGTGTTCGAACTTTCGGTCTCGGTGTTCCGAGGCCATGTATGTACATACTAGGCTCGTCAAGTTAACCCTAAGTGTTCTGCATGTGTAAATCTGTCTTACACCCGTTGTATGTGAACGTAAGGATCTATCACACCCGATCATCACGTGGTGCTTCGAAACAATGAACTTTAGCAACGGTGCACAGTTAGGGGGAACACTTTCTTGAAATTATTATAAGGGATCATCTTATTTACTACCGCCGTTCTAAGTAAACAAGATGCATAAAACATAATAAACATCACATGCAATTATATAGTAGTGACATGATATGGCCAATATCATATAGCTCCTTCGATCTCCATCTTCGGGGCTCCATGATCATCTTCGTCACCGGCATCACACCATGATCTCTATCATCATGATCTCCATCATTGTGTCTTCATGAAGTTGTCACGCCAACGACTACTTTTACTTCTATGGCTAACGCGTTTAGCAATAAAGTAAAGTAATTTACATGGCGTTCTTCAATGACACGCAGGTCATACAAAAAATAAAGACAACTCCTATGGCTCCTGCCGGTTGTCATACTCATCGACATGCAAGTCGTGATTCCTCTTACAAGAACATGATCTCATACATCACAATATATCATTATCATTCATCACAACTTCTGGCCATATCACATCACATGACAATTGCTGCAAAAACAAGTTAGACGTCCTCTAATTGTTGTTGCATCTTTTATGTGGTTGCAATTGGGTTCGAGCAAGAATGTTTTCTTACCTACGAATAACCACAACGTGATTTTGTCAACTTCTATTTACCCTTCATAAGGACCCTTTTCATCGAATCCGCTGCAACTAAAGTGGGAGAGACAGACACCCGCCAGCCACCTTATGCAACTAGTGCATGTCAGTCGGTGGAACCGGTCTCACGTAAGCGTACGTGTAAGGTTGGTCCGGGCTGCTTCATCCCACAATACCGCTGAAGCAAGATAAGACTAGTAGCGGCAAGCAAGTTGACAAGATCTACGCCCACAACAAAATTGTGTTCTACTCGTGCAATAGAGAACTACGCATAGACCTAGCTCATGATGCCACTGTTGGGGAACGTTGCAGAAAATTAAAAATTTTCCTACGGTTTCACCAAGATCCATCTATGAGTTCATCTAAGAAACGAGTCATGGGAGAGAGATTGCATCTACATACCACTTGTAGATTGCGTGCGGAAGCGTTCGAGGGAACGGTGATGATGGAGTCGTACTCGCCGTGATTCAGATCACCGATGACCAAGTGCTGAACGGACAACACCTCCGCGTTCAACACACGTATGGAACGGACGATGTCTCCTCCTTCTTGATCCAGCAAGGGGGAAGGAGAGGTTGAGGAAGAAGGCTCCAGTAGCAGCACGACGGCGTGATGATGGTGGAGAGGCAGTACTCCGACAGGGCTTCGCCAAGCACACAACGGAGGAGGAGAGGTGTTGGGGAGGGGAGGGCTGCGCCTTGGATCAGGTGTTCAGCCCTCCCCTCGCCCATCTATTTATAGGGGAAGGGGGAAGGGGGCCGGCCCCCTCTAGATGAGATCTAGAGGGGGGGCGGCGGCCAGGGAGGGGGCTTGCCCCCCAAGCAAAGGGGGTGCGCCCCCTTTAGGGTTACCCCCCAACCCTAGGCGCATGGGCCCAAGGGGGGGCGCGCCCAGCCCTCTAGGGGCTGGTTCCCTGCCCCACGCGGCCCATGTGGCCCACCAAGAGGGGTGGCCCCTCCCGGTGGACCCCCGGAACCCCTCCGGTGGCCCCAGTACAATACCGATATGCCCCCGAAACTTTCCGGTGTCCGCATGACAACTTCCCATATATAAATCTTTACCTCTGGACCATTCCGAAACTCCTCGTGACATCCGGGATCTCATCCGGGACTCCGAACAACATTCGGTGATCACATACAAGTCTTCCTAATAACCCTAGCATCACCGAACCTTAAGTGTGTAGACCCTACGGGTTCGGGAGACACGCAGACATGACCGAGACGGCTCTCCGGTCAATAACCAACAGCGGGATCTGGATACCCATGTTGGCTCCCACATGCTCCTCGATGATATCATCGGATGAACCACGATGTCGAGGATTCAATCAACCCCGTATGCAATTCCCTTTGTCAGACGGTATGTTACTTGCCCGAGACTCGATCGTCGGTATCCCAATACCTCGTTCAGTCTCGTTACCGGCAAGTCACTTCACTCGTACCGTAATGCATGATCCCGTGACCAGACACTTGGTCACTTTGAGCTCATTATGATGATGCACTACCGAATGGGCCCAGTGATACCTCTCCGTAATCCGGAGTGACAAATCCCAGTCTCGATCCGTGTCAACACAACAGACACTTTCGGAGATACCTGTAGTGCACCTTTATAGTCACCCAGTTACGTTGTGACGTTTGGTACACCCAAAGCACTTCTACGGTATCCGGGAGTTACACGATCTCATGGTCTAAGGAAGAGATACTTGACATTGGAAAAGCTCTAGCAAAACGAACTACACGATCTTGTGTTATGCTTAGGATTGAGTCTTGTCCATCACATCATTCTCCTAATGATTTGATCCCGTTGTCAATGACATCCAATGTCCATAGCCAGGAAACCATGACTATCTGTTGACCAACGAGCTAGTCAACTAGAGGCTTACTAGGGACGTATTGTGGTCTATGTATTCACACGTGTATTACGATTTCCGGATAATACAATTATAGCATGAATAAAAGACAATTATCATGAACAAGGAAATATAATAATAATCCTTTTATTATTGCCTCTAGGGCATATTTCCAACATGAAGAGCTACACAACTTTGAGAGGAACCAAGTTTGGACATTGGTTGAGAAGCCCGACAACAACCACAACATCATCAGTACCAAATGGGTGTTTCGCAACAAGCAAGATGAAGATGGACAAGTAGTTCACAACAAAGCAAGTCTCGTCACCCAAGGCTACACACAAGTCAAAGGTATGGACTATGGTGAGACTTACGCCCCCGTTGCTAGACTTAAGTCCATTCGCATCTTACTTGCCTATGCTAATCACCATGATATCACCTTGTACCAAATGGACATTAAAAGTGCTTTTCTAAATGGTGGAATAGAGGAGGAAGTTTATGTTAAGCAACCTCCCGGCTTTGTCAATCCTAAGAAACCCAATCATGTTTACAAACTTCACAAAGCTCTTTATGGTCTTAAACAAGCTCCTAGAGCATGGTATAAATGCTTGACCAAGTTCCTTATTGAAAAAGGCTTTGAAATTGGGAAAATTGATTCTACTATTTTTACTAAAAGGGTTAATGGTGAACTATTTGTGTGCCAAATCTATGTTGATGATATTATATTTGTTTCAACTAACCCTCATTTTAGTGAAAAGTTTGGGAAGCTAATGTCGGAGAAGTTTGAGATGTCTATGATGAGTGAACTCAAATTCTTTCTTGGTTTGCAAATCAAGCAAACTAAGGAAGGTACCTTTGTTTCTCAAACGAAGCACACCAAGGACTTATTCAAGAAGTTCAACATGCAATAATGCAAAGGTATGACTACACGCATGCCTACTAGTGGACATCTTGACTTAACCAAAGATGATGAACCGGTTGATCAAAAGGTTTATCGCTCTATGATTGGTTCATTGTTATATCTATGTGCTTCACGTCCCGATATTATCCTAAGTGTGTGCATGTGTGCACAATTTCAAGCTACTCCTAAATAATGTCATCTTAAGGTTGTGAAAAGGATAGTGAGATACTTAATCCATACACCAAATTTTGGCATTTGGTATCCTAAGAGGGCCTCGTTCGATCTTGTTGGCTATTCTGACTCAGACTATGCCGGAGACAAGGTTGATAGAAAGTCCACTTCGGGTACATGTCAATTTCTTGGTAGATCTCTTGTGTCTTGGTCCTCCAAGAAACAAAACTCGGTATCCTTATCCACCGCCGAAGCTGAATATATTGCCGCTGGTTCATGTTGTGCTCAATTACTTTGGATGACCCAAACTCTTAAAGATTATGGGATATATGTGAAACATGTTCCATTGCTTTGTGACAATGAGAGTGCTATCAAAATTGGTCATAATCCTGTGCAACATTCTCGAACTAAGCATATTGAAGTTCGTCATCATTTCATTCGAGATCATGTTGCTAAGGGTGACATTGATCTTAAGCATGTTCGCACTGAAAAGCAATTAGCGGTTATATTCACTAAAACTCTTGATGAGAAAGTGTTTTGCAGGTTAAGAGGGAATTGAACATCATTGATGCTTCAAACTTGGAGTAGAAACTCCATTGGATACATGCAATACATGAGCTTATGACTAATCCTTGATATCTCTCTTAATGAAAATCTTATGTCTTGGATATATTTGTATCTCGCATGTTATCTAACCCATGTAGGTACTTGGTTGAATCAAATTCCATGAGATTGTAATCTACTCATATCTTGAGCAATCTCTACATCACCAAGTCTCTACACAAAGGTGGTTGAAGACAAGGAAGCACAAAACCATTCCAACATATCCTTTGACAAATTCTATGTTGAGCTTCATGATTGTCATTTTTGGATACACAAGTGCTCTTCCTTGCAAGAACTAACCCATGTAGGTAGATGGACTCAAATTCCAAGTGGTGCTCCAAATTCTTGATGAGCTACATCAACCTTGACCAAGCCACACAAGTTCAACTACATGGACATCACCACCAACCAAGGTATGTTATTCCATCTTAGAGAAGCTTTACTCCAAGTCATGAGTTAAAGCAACTCGACAAGATGTGAATACATCAAGATGCTTAAACGAAAAATGGCAACCCCATTTTGAGCTTAAACGATGAGTATGACCTATGATCAAGTGATCTCACTTGACTCCTAAGTCAATATACTCTAACATAGGTGACTTTGTCGCCAACCATCTCTAGATGAAGTTCTCTTGGGTTCTTTCCTGTGTTTTTGCATTTGTCTCATGCATATTTGTTTCCCCTTTCAAAAAAAACTTCATCTAGATTTCTTTCTGTTTGCTCTGCATTTTCTGCATCAAATTCCTTGCATATCATTTTAGTTAATTCCTTGCAAATCTTTGTGAGATCTTACTACTCTAGTGAGCTAAGGTGACAAGTGTTTTCTCTGCGATGAACTCGGTTACACCAATTTGTTATTTTCGGTCCAACCGAATCCTTTCGGTCCAACCGAAGCATACCACTCGGTGCCACCGATTTCACAACAGGAAAAATAGTTTGCCACTTATTATGTGTTTCTTTTGATCCAGCTCCACTCAATGAATCTTGTCCTCTATAAGCATCACATTTTTATCATTGCTTTATGGTGTGACTCAAGGATCAAACCCATTCACAACAAATTCCAGAGGGAGAGAGAGATTACATCTTTATCAAGCCCCTCTTGGAAATTGATGTCAAAGGGGGAGAGAGAGATCACATCAAAGCTTATCATTTAGAGAGAGATCACATCAGAGAGAGAGAGTATCACCTTCTCAGGGGAGAGAGATCTCCAGGGGGAGAGAATACTAGTAGAATGTATTTCTCAAGGATCCCAGATGCTTGGTGTTCAAGAGGAGAGATGCCACATGTCTTCTTGAGGGGAAAGACATGTTCATATGTGCTTATTTGCATTAGTTTGCATTAGCTCTGTTCATTTATATCTTTCAACTCTGATTTTCTGTTCCCTATCTTCTCCCAGTATCCTATGCTAGATTCAGGGGGAGCAAGACATCTAAGGGAAAGAAATCATTTAAATTCATTGCACATCTTTACTCTTGGGGACATGTCTAATCCAATGTAGTACTTAGTACTCACTCTCTACATGTCATCCCAGTCTTGGTATTCTTGTGGTCTCTTCTGTTTGCTCTGGCTAGTAGATGTATCTGTGTTATCTAACCTTGTTTACACAGGTTCATTCCATCCTAAGCCAACTCAAGACTACAAGGTAAGTATATGCATCACAATCATGTGTATGAGGAATTCTTGCTGATGTACATACTATTTGCAAGAAGGACTCATGGGCATGAAGATATTTCCTTTAATACTTTTTGCTCTGATGCATATGGCCAAGATACATGTAACACATTGCCTGCTCGATCATGGTTATGCTATCACATGCTTCTATATTCCATATTCACATGATTGCATACATGTAGGGGGAGCCTATGCTTGTTACATGTCCTTCCAAAGCTTTACTTGCTACTCTTTATATCTTTATCTAAAGCTTCGATGTATGTTGTCATCAATTACCAAAAAGGGGGAGATTGAAAGCACAAGTGCTCCCTAGGTGGCTTTGGTAATTAATGTCAACATATCTCTTGTTGGACTAACACTTTTATCTAGTATGTTTCAGATAAGTTCAACAATGGAGTGGCATGGACTAAAGGATGTGGGAACTCCTTCAAGATGCTAAGGACAAAGGATTGGCTCAAGCTTCAAGATCAAGACTCTTCATTTTACATTTTAGTGATCCAAGATCACATTGAGTCTATAGGAAAAGCCAATACTATCAAGGAGGGATGAGGTGTTGCTTAATGAGCCTCTTGCTTCAAGTGCTTAGTGATATGCTCCAAATACCCTCAACTACTTTCCCACTTCCACACATATGTCCTAAACCTAAAGTCAAACTCGGCCCCACTGATTCTTCCTATCCGGCGCCATCAAGTTTGGATGTCTTAGCCACTGCCACAAACCCTAGGCAAATCGGTCTCACCGATAGGGATCTCGGTCTTACCGAGATGGGATTGTAATCTCTCTGTGTATGTCCATTATCAAAATCGGTCTCACTGATTTTGAGCAATTGGTACTACCGAGATTACAATGAAAACCTTCTGGTTGACTTATTATCAAAATCGGTCCCACAGAGTTTGATAATCGGTCCAACCGAGTTTGCCTGACCAACTCTCTAGAAAGCTTATTACCAAAATCGGTCACACCGAGTTTGTGTAATCGGTCTTACCGAGATTACATTATGCCCTAACCCTAACCGAATCGGTCTTACCGAGTTGCATTTCGGTCCCACCGAAAACCCTAATGGTCACATTATTTGCTAAATCGGTCTGACCGAGTTTAACGATCCGGTCCCATCGAGTTTGGTAGATTGTGTGTAACGGTTAGATTTTGTGTGGAGGCTATATATACCCCTCCACCTCCTCTTCATTCTTGGAGAGAGCCATCAGACTGAACCTACACTTCCAGCATCCTATTTCTGAGAGAGAACTACCTACTCATGTGTTGAGGCCAAGATATTCCATTCCTACCATATGAATCTTGATATCTAGCCTTCCCCAAGTTGCTTTCCACTCAAACCCTCTTTCCACCAGATCCAAATCCTATCAGAGAGAGTTGAGTGTTGGGGAGACTATCATTTGAAGCACAAGAGCAAGGAGTTCATCATCAACGCACCATTTGTTACTTCTTGGAGAGTGGTGTCTCCTAGATTGGCTAGGTGTCACTTGGGAGCCTCCGACAAGATTGTGGAGTTGAACCAAGGAGTTTGTAAGGGCAAGGAGATCGCCTACTTCGTGAAGATCTACCGCTAGTGAGGCAAGTCCTTCGTGGGCGACGGCCATGGTGGGATAGACAAGGTTGCTTCTTCGTGGACCCTTCGTGGGTGGAGCCCTCCGTTGACTCGCGCATCCGTTACCCTTCGTGGGTTGAAGTCTCCATCAACGTGGATGTATGATAGCACCACCTATCGGATCCACGCCAAAAGCATTCGTGTCTCAAATTGCGTTTGAATCCTCCAAACCATTCCCTTTACATTCTTGCAAGTTGCATGCTTTACTTTCCACTGCTCATATACTCTTTGCATGCTTGCTTGATATATGTTGTGAATGTTAAACTTGTGCCTAAACTCCACTTAAACTTTAAAAAGAACTTAAAAACTGCAACTTTGGTACTTAGTGTCTAATCACCCCCCCCCCTCTAGACACCTCTTCTCAAGGTCCTACACGATGCCACCCGCTGCGGCCATAAAGGTCCGGACTCTGGCGAAGATACTGTCCGATTTGTACAAAGGAGAAGAAGAGGAGTTCATCCGTATCAAGCCACGGGATGGATTCTCCATGTACAACCCCCCAAGCTGGGTGAGCTGCTATCTTTTATTCCAGTCTTTCCTGTATTTTTAGCATAAATATTTACCTTTCCAATTCATAGCAGGAACTGCGGAGAGCTATGAGGGAGGTTCACAGCCCGTCTCCCCAGCCAGAGGACCCCAACCGGGCCCTCGACCCCGGACTCAAAGAAGATCCAGACACATTTGTGGAGCTCGTCGACAGGACTTTTTATCAGTTAAGTTGTGATGGTGCATTGGTGGCCATCATAGCTGATTATCCTGGCCTACTCCCTGTATCACATGTAAGTAAAATCGGAGTCCCAACTTCCAAAAAGGATTCCCTCTTTGTGCCTTACCCATAGCGCATGTATTTCATTTTACAGGGAAGGCCATCGGGACGCCATGCCGAACCCGTGGTGACTCGTCAACAAGGGGCACCGAAGCCGGGTAGGCTTAAAAGGAAGGCGGTCAGGACCGAGACGCTATTGCAAAGGTATGTTTAAGAACCTGACGCATAATTATCATTGTTAAAATATAATAATGTCCATTGTCTTCCTGGCAGAAAAAGCGCTCGCCGGACTATATCCGGAGAGCCTGCTGGCCACGCCTCCACCAGCCGGACTCCGAGGCCGGACTCAAGGGCAGAGGTCAACACGGGGACAACGCCAGATGATCCTCCTACAGAGGATGCGGACAGATTCTCCGCTACAAACTCTAAAGTGGAGAGCGCCATGAATCATAGGCGCCGACGGGCCACACTACGCGACCCTAATTTCTCTAAAGAGGCATTCAATGCCTTCAACTCAGGGGAAGCGTACATCCGGGCTGCTCAAGATGGACTCGCCAGAGCCACGGACCAGTACGTAAAGGATATACGGGTAAGAAAATTTGATAAGTATGTATATCAGTAGCCCATGAGACTTGAAACAGTTGGCACAACTGATTTAAGGATCCTCATATGCATAGGTTCTGATAGAGAAGAATACCCAGCTGTCTAAAGAGCTGGAGGAGTGCAAAGCCCAGCTGCGGGCCGCAGTTGCCGGAATGGAGGAGTCCATGAGGGCCCCATCTAGTAATACTTGTTTTGATCGAAGAGAATGTAGTGGCATGTACCAGTTAGTATTCAGCACGAATGCAAATCTAACAATAGCTTCTGCAGACAATCCCGGAGGCGATCTGGAGATCATACTAGAGGATGAGCAACATGCTCAACGATAGCTGAAGGCTGGCGAGCGTGTGCTTACAAAAGGTTATACGGGAGAAAAATAATCTCCAGGACATGAACACCCGACTAGACGTCGAATTAAAGGATGTTCGGGCCCAGCTTGCTGACTCCATGAAGGAGAATAAGAGGCTTCGACGCGGCATCTTTAGTAAGTGCTCTAACGAGCCACTATGAAGTTCGGCGAAGAAGCGGGCTAACAGAATTATGTCTGTAGGTATGTTGACAGGTCGTCCCGAAGAAGAGATGCCTGGATCTGCAGGCGATCTTCTGCAGGAGCTCTCACAACTGCACGAACAAGTTCTGCAGGTGATGCAGGGCATTGCCTAGGCCTTGTGACCATCCACCTCCCTGCCTGGAGGCATGGGGGAGCTTGTGGAGATGCTCAAGGGAGCGCGGCGTCGCTTCTGATTATGAAAGATATCGGCCTGCCGACAAGGTGCAAGGGAAGCCTGGGCCATGGTGAAGACGCGATACACCAAGGCTGACCCGAACCACATGGCCGAGGTCGGACCTGTAGGGTCAGATGGGAAAGAGATCCCTGTAAGTCTGGTATATGACCAGGTAGCATTAGCCGCTAAGTATTCCCAATAGGATTGTAGGCTAGACAGCTTGTTGGATGGTATAGAAGAAGAATTTAGTCAGTCTAAGTGACTTTGTACTTCGAAGGACATATTTTGTTCCTAGCCAAATTGGAAATCATTTGTCTTGGCGGACCTTTTCGCTTCAACCTTTGGATCCGACAGTCCGGAGTGTATCCGAATACCCGCTCAGTTATGTGAAAACTGGGGCACGGGTGGAAACCAGGCGTAGGGTTCATGAGTGCTTGAACAGACAAGTACCCAACTAGCTATGTTATATTACATGGGTAGTAAGAAACATCTTCCAGGGAGAATAGTTCCGTTAAGGGTTCCTTTCCCTGGGTGTGCATGCATTGATGTGCATGTCCGAACTGCGAAAAATGACGCAGGATATAAGCATATGGGGGCATGTTTTGGAATAAGTAAAAGACATCTTTTGTTCACCGATCGAATATTCCCTTAAGAACGCTAGCTTTCAGCTTCACCCAGTCTGAGGTACACATCCAGCTAACCCGGCAGTAACAATCACAGAGGTGCTCCCCGTATGCCCTAGCCGAATTAACGGGAACGTGGGGCATAAACACAAGAGCCAGGCAACCTAGCTTGGCCAAAACTTAAGTCATATCGATGCATATAGTGGTGAAAAAAGGCACATATGGGGAAATGACGCATATGTGGTGGGCATAAAGCCCAGAAGATAATTATATTGAGCTTCTGTATAAGAAGCCCCCAGGTATATTGAGCGTGCATAGCGCGGCAGGAGTGTGCAGTCAAAGCATACTTGAAGCTTTTAAGGCTATATATATGAAAAGGAGAGAGTGAGAGAGAGAGAGAGGATATAATTTAAAAGGAAGACGGAGGTAAGGAGACAAACACAAAGTTCGGCACTAGGCGTAGAATCTTCGGAGTCTGACCGTGTTCCATGGGTTCGGCTCGAGTCGATTATCTGATGCATCACGCGGATAGTATGCTCCTCCGGTGATAACTTTATCAATGATGAAGGGACCCTCCCATTTGGGCTTGAGCTTGTCCTTTTTCTTCTCTGGTAGGCGTAGAACAAGTTCGCCAATGTTATAAGTTTTGGCCCATACTTCTCTGCTTTGATACCTTCGAGCCTGCTATTGATAAAATGCGGAACGGGACTTTGCAAAGTCACGCTCCTCCTCCAGGGCATCTAAGCTATCCTGCCGATCCAGCTCGGCTTCTCTCTCTTCGTACATGCGCACTCGAGGTGAGTCATGGATGATATCGCAGGGTAGCACTGCCTCTGCGCCGTACACCATAAAAATGGTGTGTATCCGGTTGTGCGATTTGGCATGGTCCGCATCCCCCTTAGTACGGAGTCAAGCTCCTCGACCCAGTGCGTATCTGATTCCTTCAAAGATCGCACTAGTCTGGGTTTAATGCCGCTCATAATAAGACCATTCGCTCATTCGACTTGACCATTTGTTTAGGGGTGATAGACGGATGCATAATCGAGTTTTATGCCCATTTTGCCGCACCAAGTTTTCACCTCGTCGACTGTGAAGTTTGAGCCGTAATCGGTGATGATGTTGTGGGGGGCACCGTAATGGTGTACAACCCCGGATATGAAGTCTATCACTAGTCCGGACTCGACCGTTTTAACTGGTTTGGATTCTATCCATTTGGTGAATTTATCGACCATGACCAACAAGTATTTCTTTTTATGGCTTCCTCCTTTAAGGGGTCCAACCATGTCGAGCCCCCAGACCGCAAAGGGACAAGTTATGGGGATTGTTTGGAGAGCAGTAGGTGGCATATGGCTTTGATTTGCAAAAAGCTGGCAACCGATGCAATGTTGGGCAAGGTCATGTGCGTCTGCCCGGGCTGTCAGCCAATAGAAATCTGTACGGAAGGCCTTGCTTACGAGCGCCCGAGCTGCAACATGGTGGCCGCCGAGTCCGGCATGAATTTCGGCCAAGAGTTTCCGCCCCTCCTCTTCGGAGATGCACCTTTGGAGCACTCCCGTCGCGCTTTTCTTATAAAGCTCTCCCTTGTGGACTTTGTAGGCGTTAGAGTGCCACACAATGCAACGTGCCTCATTTTGGTCCTCAGGGAGTTCTTGCCTATTTAAGTAGGCTAAGAAGGGTTCTGTCCACGGGGCGATGATAGCCATAATCGCGTGGGTCAAAGGTGTTATTTCGGTGGTGGAGCCTCCGATTACGTCAGAGTGTTCGGGATCTGGGGTTATGTGCGGATCCGTGCTGGTATTGCCGCTCTCCCCTTCCCACACCACGGATGGCTTGAACAGCCTTTCCATAAAGATATTAGGTGGGACTGGGTCGCGTTTAGCGCCGATGCGGGTGAGAATATCCGCCGCTTGGTTGTTTTCTCGGACCACATGGTGGAATTCGAGCCCCTCGAACCGAGCTGACATTTTGAGGACGGCATTGCGGTAGGCCGCCATTTTTGGGTCCTTGGCGTCAAAGTCTCCATTTATTGAGATATTGCGAGATTTGAATCCCCACGCACTTCTAGGGTTGAATGCCCATGGAGACTGCCATCCGAAGACCATGCAACAAGGCCTCATATTCGACTGCATTGTTGGATTCTGTGTATAGTATTTGGAGTACGTATTGGACTGTATCTCCGGTGGGGGATGTCAGGACAACGCCTACCCCTAGACCAGCTATCATCACGGAGCCGTCAAAGTGCATGATCCAATAGGAGTACGCGTCGTACTCTTCAAGGAGTTCGGCTTCTGTCCATTCGGCAATGAAGTTAGCCAGTACTTGCGACTTAATGGCTTGCCGTAGTTTGTATGTTATGTCAAACGGGATGTGACACTCCAAAAATTTTGGTGGTTTGTTTTTCAAGAGGAGCATTGCTTGATTTGAAAGAAGGTCATTTAAAACCCTTCCTAAAAACCATCTTCTAAGTTTGCCCTCTCAAAAATCTTTTTTCTGGTTTTGGTTTCATTTGAAATAAAAAGCCCCTTTTTGTTTTGGGTTTTTATTTGGTTTTGATCCCTTCCAAAATTTTGCCATGCCACCCATGGAAAAATTTTCCCAAAACCTTTCCTCCCACTTTAGTTCAACCCTATCATTCTGTCCAAACTAATAAAATCCATTTTTAGGATTTTATTCCAATTAATTCTCCTCCCAAAATAATTCTGTCATCTCTTTTGAACCTAGGTGGATTTCAAAGCAAGTACCCTGATGCTCTTGATTTTTGATCTCAACTCAACACCCCTGGATAGCCCCTTGAACCCACAACCCAGAACCATCTTGATCCACTCTTCTCCTGTTCAAATATTTCAAATTACACTCACTGCAAGTTTGGACCAGATTTGCCAAATTTGGTGAAATTCATATCTATACCTCTCCAAAAATTCCACAAATATTCAGGCAGCCTCTAGGTGCAATGAGAGGCCCCTCCACCAAAAACCAACTCAAGGAAAAATCCCTACCTACCTGGAACATTCTGTCGAACACCTTGCATGCACTGTTCTAGCCACATTCAGTAAAATTCAGACATTCAGTGTCTGTTTCCTTCGTCAGTTTCAGTCACGCGTCGACAGTGCACTCTGGCACATTGCGCACGGCCCCTTCCCCCTGGACAGCACCCCGCACGCGCACTTGGTGCCTTCCTGGTGTCGGAGGCGCCCTGGCCCGCCTGCGCCAGCGTGTCCTGCGGCGGCCGTAGCGCCGTAGCGGCCGATAGGAAGCAGAACGGCGGCTCAACGCCGTTCGGCACGACCCAAGCGACTTGGTGGCTCCGCGTGTCCACCTCCTTGCTAGCGCATGCATGCAGCACCGTCGCCGTGGCGCGGCACGCGCAGAGCGCGCTCCCTGCTACCGACGGGCCCGCGCAGCCCCGTTCCATCGAGCTCCCCCTAAACCTCATTATCCCGACGTGTTTTGCACCAAAATGGAGTCAGTGGACCCGCACGACGGCGCTCAACCTCTAAACCACCCCGACCAATGCCCTGCGCCGCCGTAAGCTTCGCCGGAGAATCCCGTTCTCGGCCACCGCCTTGGACCGCCTATATAAAGGGCTCCCGAGCTCGCCTAGAGCACACACCACCTTTGCACCTCACCAGCACCCTAACAGGCCACCAAGGGGACCCCGAGGAGGTCCTCTTCCCCAGCTCCGGCCGCCCCGTTCCGCCTCGGCCTCCACCACGATTCACTCCGATGAGACCATCTCCGGCGCCTTAATCACGTCAACGACCCCCTCATGCTACCGCAAGTCTAACCCCCTCCTCAATTTCATCTTCGCAACACCCTCCAACGAGACCCACGACTGCCCGAACCGCCGTCCGCCGGAGCTAGGGCCGCCGTCGACACAGTGCTCACCGGCGACCACCACCACCACCCCCGGACGCGGAACGGTATACTGATCTCGAAGGTACACTCCGATCACCTTGCCTCGCCGTGGATCGCCGCCGGCGACCACCGCACCTCTCGGGCGCCGTCGTGCTCTGTTCCTCTGTTTGAACTTTCAAACCCGATAGGTGGGGCCCGCCTGTCAGCCTCACAGCCGTTGTTTTTATTTTTCTTAAACGAAACGTTATCTATACTTTTCCGCAGAGCCCCCTGGGAGTTTTCTGTTTCATTACAGATGAGTCCTTGGGTTAAAACACTTATAACTTTTTAACAGAAGGGAGTTTTTGAGTGATTCTTCTTCTGTTCTCTTTAATTTTTGTCTAGTTTTTTATCATATTTATTTGAAAAATATTTGGAACACTTTTCTGTACACTCATGGTATTTACGTTACATGTGTATTTTCTTTATACCGTAGATACCGGAGGAGGTGACGGAGTGGCAAACTTCGCATAGTTGGACTCCGACTACTCCGAACCAGGCAAGCATGTTTGAACTCTTGATATGATGAGTGTTGTTGCATGTTTGCATTTTAGTATAGTCATGGCATGGTTATGAACATCACTTTGCATGATACATCTCATTGCACCTAATCAGAGAGTATGTTGTCGGAAAGCATTGTGTTGTTGGATACATATTTGCAAAGCCATGTGTTGGTATGAGGATGGGTAAGATGGCAGTGTTGTGACATGCCAGTCTTATGCCGGATTATTTGGCTTCCGTGTCGTCATGACACCATTCGCATTCCCTTTCATTCCACCCTATACTGTCACATGTTTTTCGAAAGGAATATGGCAGAGTAAGTTGCAAATCGTTTTCCTGGTACACACCAAGTGGAGAGGCCGGGATGAGGGTTCCATGGCCCTGGATTAAAGCCTGTCATCCGGACAGGGGCCATGGGTGTTTCCGGTTGGGACCGAGAGGGGGGCACATCTTAGAGCACGCGTAAAGAAATTTGATCCCATGCTATTCGAGGTTGTGGCCTCCCCGTCTCAAAGTTTTTCTTGGACGTTGGCCAGGGTGATTCCTGGCAACGTGAGGTGAAATGGGTGTGTACTAGTTAAATGTGTTTCTACTGAAAAACCATAAACGGAACTAGTCCTTCGTGACTACGGAAATCCGTTGGCTTTGTTCAGTCCTTCCAAACTCTGCAGAGTCTCAACCTTTCGATTATCTTGTACTTTGTTTGAGTACTATAACTATCTTATCTTGTCAGGTATCAGCCTCAGTGACAAAACTCCGGTGGGATTTATGTGTGATAAATCCGGTCAAAAGATTATTCTTGTGGATGGACTAATTGTTATTTACTTGTATTATAAGCCCTGTCTGTGATGTCGCTCAGACGTCCGATGGTGGCGGACCTGTTATTTACTATTGTTATAGCCCTGTCTGTGATGTCGCCCAGATGTCCGACGGTGGTACTTCTTTTAAAAGCCCTGTCTGTGATGTCGCTCAGACGTCCGACGATGGTATTTCTTTTAAAGCCCTGTCTGTGATGTCGCTCAGACGTCCGACGGTGGTATTTCTTTTAAAGCCTTGTCTGTGATGTCGCTCAGACATCCGACGGTGGTATTTCTTTTACAGCCCTGTCTGTGATGTCGCCCACACGTCCGACTGTGGCATTTCTTTTAAAGCCCTTTATGTGATGTCGCACAGACGTCCGACTGTGGCATTTCTTTTAAAGCCCTTTATGTGATGTCGCCCAGACGTCCGACTGTGGCATTTATTTTAAGCCCTTTATGTGGTGGCGCTTAGACGCCCGACTGCGGCATGCTTTTTATTTATTTACCTTTCGAGGCGTCGCTCCAGACACCCAATCGGCTTTTCAGTTTTTATTTTATTTTATTTATCAAGTCCTAAAATTCTTATCATTGTTATGAGCATCATCCTTTATCCATGACGCATGCACGCATTCATTGATTATATCTTTTGTCCGAACTGTCTTGCGAGTACTTTCAAGTACTCACCTGGCTTGTTGATTTGGCCAGATGCTGATGAAGGCGATCTCTTGGATGACGGGTTTGATAGCGAGTCCGACGACTAGAGGAGTCCCAGTCAGTCTCGTGCGATCCTGTCTTGATCATTGTATTATCCGCTTCCGCAATCCCGAATAAATCCATCGAGACTCACCTCGACGCTTGATGTACTGCCAGTAGAAGTCAAGTTATCCACCACTACTTTTCCCTCGAGCTAGTAGCACGCCACCCCACCCCTGTGTCATATCCGCCCATATGTACAATATTGGCGAGTCTGTAATAAATTGTTGAGCAACCTCAGCTCAACCCTGTAATATATTTGATGCTACTGGTTCTTTGTTTATCAAGCTTTTGTCTACCAGAAAGGATGACTTTTCCTATACTGGGATTTAAAGATTGGTTTTCTCAATAAATATTTTTATTGAAAAAACCGGTCGTGACAGATTTGGTAACCGAGCCAGGCTGACTGTAGGAAGCCACTAGGTGCGATCGCTAATTGGTTTTTAGCAGAGTAGAGTTATTCATGTTTTTACAAATGTAGTCTTTTTTCTGACAGTCAGCATAAAATTTATGATCTGACCACTCAGAATTTTTGCCTACTTTTGTAGATGGCCAGCAACGACTGCGAGTCTCATATGTTCGCCAACATGCCTGAGGGGTTCGTCAAACTCCTCTCCTTCATCGTTCGGGTCGCGATGGGGCCATATGCGCCCCCAGTCTTCACACTTTATCCACACAAGATCAACGACAGTATGACTATGCACCAGGCCGCGGTGCAATTCAGGGGAAGCCATGCTGAAGTACGCCGTCTCCGTTTCGTGGGGAGAGCCATGCCTACAGAAAGGCATGCTATGCAGATGGCTGCCCGCGAGACGATAGCCCGTCTTCGGGATGTCCTTCCGGCAAAGAAGACCCGTCGCTACCGCTACCTTCCATGCTATGTGCCTTACACCTATCACTACTCTTTCTCTTGCCCCAGAGGAGAGCGAGACGAAGCCTTTGAGATGCTTGTCGAGTACCTCCGAGCCCTGGAGGCAGCATTCGACTGTATGGTGGATGACCTCGTAGCTGCACGCATGGACTCAGTTCATGGCTGTGCTGCTAACAGGAGGGAACTCCTGCACACCGCTCCACCACTGACTTTTGTGTCATCCACAGCATCTCACTCACCTACCATACTCGCCACTGCTCGTCGTCTGCCTACCACAGAGGAATTTAACCAGGCTATTGCACCCACTCCCGTCCGCTCTGCACCACTTGTTACGCCCACTCCCATACGTGCTACCCCACCTATTCCACCCACTCGTATTCGTGTTATTCCGCCTAAGGCACCTACTCCATCAGCTCAGCACAACATTTCTCGTCTGGAGCCTATTAGCGAGGAGGAGGTTGATTCCCCAGCATCTCTATGTCTCACCCTCGGCAGGCCAAGGGAGATCCTCACCGTCTCCGACTAAGTGCGCATAGACGCCATGCGATGCATCAACTTGTGTAATATGTTTTATGTACTTAGGTTGTAAGAAGTAGCCTGTTTGCGCATCATGTAGGATCTAGAGGAGTGCACTAGTTTAAATAACATGTCAGGATTATGTACGCATATCCTGAGTGATGTAATGTATAATTATGCCCACGTGTAAGATATGCACTAGTCCTTCTCCGCGCGCAATCATGTGTTTCCAAAACTACCCTGGAATTTAAAAATGTGCTTTGTGTGTGATTTTATTGACTTTCGTGACTCTTCTTCTTGTCTTACGAGTTCACATAATATATCCCCAGAGTGAAAGATGTCTCGTCCTTGGACGTGCTCCATGCCAACCCAACCAGAAGAAAATTATGGCACACCGCAGAACCAGAATTTCACTCAGGGTCAGACAAGTCAACAGGACAGTGAAACAGCTTTTACACAAGTTTGTCGTTTGTATGAACAAAGTCAGCAGCAACACCAGGAAATGATGAACCAATTCATCAATATGGGAAGTAACCGTGGTCAGTATCAACCGCAATCCAAATTATCTGAGTTACAAAAGACGCGTCCTCCGACATTTTCTCATACTGACAAGCCTCTTGAGGCCGAAGACTAGCTTCGAGACATGGAGAGAAAATTAATTATCGCACAGTGTTCCGACCGTGAAAAAGTACTGTATGCACCACATTATCTCACAGGTGCAGGTGCATCATGGTGGGAAAACTTTCTACACATGCACCCCAACGAAAATGAAATCACCTGGGAAAATTTCAAGGAAGGTTTTCGTGGGGCTCATATTCCTAAAAGCGTCATGAAAATCAAGAAGAAGGAATTTGATGAACTCAAGCAAAGAGCCATGACAGTGTCGGAATACAACAGCCAATTTACACTGCTATCTCGCTACGCAAATGAAGAACGCATGACCGAGAGCAAGAAGATGGAAAAATTCTTGGAAGGCCTGGCACCCGCCCTTAAGTGCCAGCTAATTATGCACACCTTTCCAGATTTTAAAACACTGGTGGATAAGGCCATTACCCTGGAAAATGAGCGATGTAGCCTGGAAGATATCCGCAAATGGAAAAGGGACCAGACAAATTTTCTCGCAATCACGGGAGCAAGAAGGAATTTCAGAAGGGGGATTCCCACAAAACCCCGGTGAATAATTCACGTCCAACCAAGAATTTCCATGCAAGAGACAAGGAATTCACCTATCGCCCAGGCATTACCTGTTATGCTTGTGGAGAAGAAGGGCACTACGCCAAGCAGTGTCCCAAGCCAAGGAACTCAAACCCGAAGCTCAATAATGGTGGAAATAATTCAGCACCAAAGCGAAGCAATTTCAACCCCAACAACAACCACCGGAAAGGTCACTTGAACCACGTGACCCAAGAGGAAGCACAGAATGCCCCAGATATCGTACTCGGTACGTATCCCGTCAACACAATACCTGCTATGGTTTTGTTTGACTCTGGAGCTTCTCACTCATTCGTTTCGAAAAGTTTTGCTTTGCAAAATAATTTTTCGATGCTTCCCTTGGAAAAATCAATGATAGTCAAGTCCCTTGAATTAAGCAAGTGACCCAGAATTACTGTCAGGGTGTGGTTATTGAATTTGAAGGATTGAAATTTTTCGCCAACCTTATTGTTCTGGAGAGCAAAGGACTGGATGTCATCCTAGGTATGGATTGGTTGACAACCAACAAAGGTTGTATTGACTGCTTCAACCGTACCGTGATCCTCACCCACCATCAAGGGAAGAAAATAAAAGTTTCAGGCAAAGAGAGACAAATACCTCGGCATCCTAGATTAAACAAGGTGGACGTCTCTGAGCTGAACAAGGTTCCAGTGGTATGTGAATTTCCAGATGTATTTCCAGAAGAACTACCAGGCATGCCACCAGACCGAGAGATAGAATTCAGCATTGAGCTAGCACCCGGAACCACTCCTATTTACAAGAAACCATACAGAATGGCACCATCCGAATTGGTAGAGTTGAAGAAGAAAATAAAAGAATTATTGGAGAAAGGATACATACGAGCCAGCTCCTCACCTTGGGGTTCTCCGATTTTATTTGCCAAGAAGAAGGATGGAACTATGAGGTTATGTATTGATTATCAAGCTTTCAAGATGGTCACAATCAAGAACAAATACCCAATGCCCCGAATAAATGATTTATTCGATCAGCTCGCACAGGCCAAAGTCTTCTCAAAAATTGATTTGAGATCGGGATACCACCAGTTAAAAGTACGGACGGAAGATATTCCCAAGACCGCATTTACCTCCAGATATGGACTGTATGAGTTCACCGTAATGCCTTTTGGGCTAACCAACGCCCCTGCATATTTTGTTCACCTCATGAACAAAGTATTTATGGAGTATAGGGACAAGTTTGTTGTGGTGTTCATCGATGATATTCTGATATATTCCAAAACACCAGAAGAGCACACTGAACATATCAGGATTGTACTCGGAGAACTCAGGAAACATCAACTGTACGCCAAATTCAGCAAATGTGAGTTTTGGCTAAGGCAAGTGGGTTTTTTGGGCCACGTGCTAACCCAAGAATGTAATGCAATAGATCCAGAAAAAGTCAAGGCCGTACTTGGATGGAAACCGCCGACTACCGTAACGGACATACAGAGTTTCTTGGGAATGGCAGGCTATTATCGGAGATTTATTGAAGGATTCTCCACTATAGCAAAGCCCCTGACACAATTGCTCAAGAAAGGCAAGAAATTTGAATGGACAGAAGCATGTGAGAAAAGCTTCCAAGAGCTAAAAAGAAAATTAACAACGGCACCAGTGCTAATTGTGCCAGATATACACAAGAACTTTGAGGTATATTGTGACGCATCCCGGAAAGGCCTCGGATGCGTATTGATGCAAGAAGGCAAGGTAGTTGCGTATGTCTCCAGACAACTACGCAAGCATGAGGAAAATTACCCCACTCATGACGTGGAATTGGCAGCAGTCATCCATGCACTCAAGGAATGGAGACACTTCATACTTGGGAATCGTTGCGAGATATACACAGACCATAAGAGTCTTAAGTATATTTTCATGCAGCCAGAGTTAAATTTACGGCAATGACGCTGGTTAGAATTGGTGAAAGACTATGATGTTGGAATCCACTATCATCCCAGAAAAGCAAATGTTGTGGCAGATGCACTTAGTCGATATCCCAGCACAGACAAGGACAATATCCCAAGATTGAGGCCAGAATTTCAACAAGAATTTGCCCGACTCAATCTAATAATGGTTACCGAGGGCAGTGTGACGAATATAGAGCTACAGCCTACACTAATGGAAAGTATCAAGGTAGCCCAGCCCGGACACCCCAGCATTGAGGGCATAAAAAGAAAGTGAGTTTGGGAAAAGCCTCAGAATTCAACATAGATGAACAGGGAATATTGTGGTACGGAGAAAGGCTATGCGTACCAAATGTCAAGGACCTAAAACAGCAGATATTAACTGAAAGTCACACAGCTCCGTATTCAATTCATCCTGGAGGGACAAAGATGTACAAAGACCTTCAGGAAAAATTTTGGTGGCACGGTATGAAGAGAGATCTCGCCACGTTCATTGCATGTTGTGACTCTTGTCAGCGTATCAAGGCCGAGCACCAGAAACCAGCCGGACTGTTACAGCCAAATAAGATACCCGAGTGGAAATGGGACGAGATTGGAATGGACTTTATCGTTGGACTGCCCCGATCACAACACGGAAACAATGCCATATGGGTCATAACCGACAGATTAACCAAGGTGGCACATTTTATTCCGGTAAAAACAACTTACACCACTCAGAGACTAGCCAGACTTTATCTTTCCCGTATCGTCTGCCTTCATGGAGTCCCTAAGACTATTATCTCCGATAGAGGCACACAGTTCGTCTCTGCATTCTGGGATCACCTACAACAGGCACTGGGAACCCAACTAGCCTTCAGTACCGCATACCATCCCCAGACTGATGGACAAACAGAACGCGTAAACCAAATCTTAGAAGACATGCTAAGAGCTTGTGTCCTCACCTACGGGAACAGTTGGGAAGAAAGTTTGCCATATGCAGAATTCGCATACAACAACAGCTATCAAGCCAGCTTACAAATGGCACCCTTTGAAGCTCTATATGGGAGAAGATGCCGTACCCCGCTAAATTGGTCAGAGACAGGAGACAGCCATATTTTTGGCCCAGATATGCTCAGAGAGGCCAAGAAGAAAGTTAAGACGATTAGAGAACGACTCAAAACAGCTCAAAGTCAACAAAAGAGTTATTACGACCGAAAGCATCGGGAAATCAGTTTTGAACCCAGAGAATTGGTATACCTGAGAGTTTCTCCTATGAAGGGTCTGCAACGATTCAAGATTAAAGGGAAACTAGCACCAAGATTCATCGGACCATTTCATATAGTGGCACGGCAAGGCAAGGTAGCCTACCAGCTGGACCTGCCCGGAGACTTATCCGGTATCCACAACGTGTTTCACATCTTGCAGCTGAGAAAATGCATAGGCAACCCAGAGAAGCAAGTTTCACATGAGTATATTGACGTGCAACTAAACCTCACTTACCGGGAGCACCCGATAAAAATATTGGAAGAATCTGAGAGGAGGACCCGACAAAAAACCATTAAGTTTTTCAGAGTTCAATGGAGCAATCACACCGAGAACGAAGCAACTTGGGAGAGCGAGGATTTTCTTCGAACAGAACACCCACACCTATTTAAGGATCAGCTGAAATCTCGGGGACGAGATTTTTCCTAAGGGGGTAGGTGCTGTGACACTCCAAAAATTTTGGTGGTTTGTTTTTCAAGAGGAGCATTGCTTGATTTGAAATAAGGTCATTTAAAACCCTTCCTAAAAACCATCTTCTAAGTTTGCCCTCTCAAAAATCCTTTTTCTAGTTTTGGTTTCATTTGAAATAAAAAGCCCCTTTTTGTTTTGGGTTTTTATTTGGTTTTGATCCCTTCCAAAATTTTGCCATGCCACCCATGGTAAAATTTTCCCAAAACCTTTCCTCCCACTTTAGTTCAACCCTATCATTCTGTCCAAACTAATAAAATCCATTTTTAGGATTTTATTCCAATTAATTCTCCTCCCAAAATAATTATGTCATCTCTTTTGAACCTAGGTGGATTTCAAAGCAAGTACCCTGATGCTCTTGATTTTTGATCTCAACTCAACACCCCTGGATAACCCCTTGAACCCACAACCCAGAACCATCTTGATCCACTCTTCTCCTGTTCAAATATTTCAAATTACACTCACTGCAAGTTTGGACCAGATTTGCCAAATTTGGTGAAATTCATATCTATACCTCTCCAAAAATTCCACAAATATTCAGGCAGCCTCTAGAGCAATGAGAGGCCCCTCCACCAAAAACCAACTCAAGGAAAAATCCCTACCTACCTGGAACATTCTATCGAACACCTTGCATGCACTGTTCTAGCCACATTCAGTAAAATTCAGACATTCGGTGTCTGTTTCCTTCGTCAGTTTCAGTCACGCGTCGACAGTGCACTCTGGCACGTTGCGCACGGCCCCTTCCCCCTGGACAGCACCCTGCACGCGCACTTGGCGCCTTCCTGGCGTCGGAGGCGCCCTGGCCCGCCTGCGCCGGCGTGTCCTGCGGCGGCCGTAGCGTCGTAGCGGCCGACAGGAAGCAGAACGGCGGCTCAACGCCATTCGGCACCACCCAAGCGACCTGGTGGCTCCGCGTGGCCACCTCCTTGCCAGCGCATGCATGCAGCACCGTCGCCGTGGCGCGACACGCGCAGAGCGCGCTCCCTGCCGCCGACGGGCCCGCGCAGCCCCGTTCCATCGAGCTCCCCCTAAACCTCCGTATCCCGACGCGTTTTGCACCAAAATGGAGTCAGTGGACCCGCACGACGGCGCTCAACATCTAAACCACCCCGACCAATGCCCTGCGCTGCCGTAAGCTTCGCCAGAGAATCCCGTTCTCGGCCACCACCTCGGACCGCCTATTTAAAGGGCTCCCGAGCTCGCCCTAGAGCACACACCACCTTTGCACCTCACCAGCACCCTGTCAGGCCACCAAGGGGACCCCGAGGAGGTCCTCTTCCCCAGCTCCGGCCGCCCCGTTCCGCCTCGGCCTCCACCACGATTCACTCCGGTGAGACCATCTCCGGCGCCCTAATCACGTCAACGACCCCCTCGTGCTACCGCAAGTCTAACCCCCTCCTCAATTTCATCTTCGCAGCACCCTCCGACGAGACCCACGACTGCCCGAACCGCCGTCCGCCGGAGCTAGGGCTCCGTCGACATAGTGCTCGCCGGCGACCACCACCACCACCCCCGGACGCGGAACGGTACACTAATCTCGAAGGTACACTCCGATCACCTTGCCTCGCCGTGGATCGCCGCCGGCGACCACCGCACCTCTCGGGCGCCGTCGCGCTCTGTTCCTCTGTTTGAACTTTCAAACCCGACAGATGGGGCCCGCCTGTCAGCCTCATAGCCATTGTTTTTATTTTTCTTAAACGAAACGTTATCTATACTTTTCCGCAGAGCCCCCTGGGAGTTTTCTGTTTCATTACACATGAGTCCTTGGGTTAAAACACTTATAACTTTTTAACGGAAGGGAGTTTTTGAGTGATTCTTCTTCTGTTCTCTTTAGATTTTTGTCTATTTTTTTATCATATTTATTTGAAAAATATTTGGAACACTTTTCTGTACACTCACAGTATTTACGTTACATGCATATTTTCTTTATACCGTAGATACCGGAGGAGGTGACGGAGTGGCAAACTTCGCACAGTTAGACTCCGACTACTCTGAACCAGGCAAGCATGTTTGAACTCTTGATATGATGAGTGTTGTTGCATGTTTGCATTTTAGTATAGTCATGGCATGGTTATGAACATCACTTTGCATGATACATCTCATTGCACCTAATCGGAGAGTATGTTGTCGGAAAGCATTGTGTTGTTGGATACATATTTGCAAAGCCATGTGTTGGTATGAGGATGGGTAAGATGGCAGTGTTGTGACATGCCAGTCTTATGCCGGATTATTTGGCTTCCGTGTCGTCATGAAACCATTCGCATTCCCTTTCATTCCACCCTATACTGTCACATGTTTTCCGAAAGGAATATGGTAGAGTAAGCTGCAAATCATTTTCCTGGTACACACCAAGTGGAGAGGCCGGGATGAGGGTTCCATGGCCCTGGATTAAAGCCCGTCATCCGGTCAGGGGGCATGGGTGTTTTCGGTTGGGACCGAGAGGGGGCCACCCCTTAGAGCGCGCGTAAAGAAATTTGATCCCATGCTATTCGAGGTTGTGGCTTCCCCGTCTCAAAGTTTTTCTTGGACGTTGGCCAGGGTGATTCCTGGCAACGTGAGGTGAAATGGGTGTGTACTAGTTAAATGTGTTTCTACCGAAAAACCATAAATGGAACTAGTCCTTCGTGACTACGGAAATCCGTTGGCTGTGTTCAGTCCTTCCAAACTCTGCAGAGTCTCAACCTTTCGATTATCTTGTACTTTGTTCGAGTACTATAACTATCTTATCTTGTCAGGTATCAGCCTCAGTGACAAAACTCCGGTGGGATGTATGTGTGATAAATCCGGTCAAAAGATTATTCTTGTGGATGGACTAATTGTTATTTACTTGTATTATAAGCCCTGTCTGTGATGTCGCTCAGACGTCCGACGGTGGCGGACCTGTTATTTACTATTGTTATAGCCCTGTCTGTGATGTCGCCCAGATGTCCGACGGTGGTACTTCTTTTAAAAGCCCTGTCTGTGATGTCGCTCAGACGTCCGACGGTGGTATTTCTTTTAAAGCCCTGTCTGTGATGTCGCTCAGACGTCCGATGGTGGTATTTCTTTTAAAGCCCTGTCTGTGATGTCGCTCAGACATCCGACGGTGGTATTTCTTTTACAGCCCTGTCTGTGATGTCGCCCACACGTCCGACTGTGGCATTTCTTTTAAAGCCCTTTATGTGATGTCGCACAGACGTCCGACTGTGGCATTTCTTTTAAAGCCCTTTATGTGATGTCGCCCAGACGTCCGACTGTGGCATTTATTTTAAGCCCTTTATGTGGTGTCGCTTAGACGCCCGACTGCGGCATGCTTTTTATTTATTTACCTTTCGAGGCGTCGCTCCAGACACCCGATCGGCTTTTCAGTTTTTATTTTATTTTATTTATCAAGTCCTAAAATTCTTATCATTGTTATGAGCATCATCCTTTATCCATGACGCATGCACGCATTCATTGATTATATCTTTTGTCCAAACTGTCTTGCGAGTACTTTCAAGTACTCACCTGGCTTGTTGATTTGGCCAGATGCTGATGAAGGCGATCTCTTGGATGACGGGTTTGATAGCGAGTCCGACGCCTAGAGGAGTCCCAGTCAGTCTCGTGTGATCCTGTCTTGATCATTGTATTATCCGCTTCCGCAACCCCGAATAAATCCATCGAGCCTCACCTAGACGCTTGATGTACTGTCAGTAGAAGTCAAGTTATCCACCACTACTTTTCCCTCGAGCTAGTAGCACGCCACCCCACCCCTGTGTCATATCCGCCCATATGTACAATATTGGCGAGTCTGTAATAAATTGTTGAGCAACCTCAGCTCAACCCTGTAATATATTTGATGCTACTGGTTCTTTGTTTATCAAGCTTTTGTCTACCAGAAAGGATGACTTTTCCTATACTGGGATTTAAAGATTGGTTTTCTCAATAAATATTTTTATTGAAAAAACCGGTCGTGACAGATTTGGTAACCGAGCCAGGCTGACTGTAGGAAGCCCCTAGGTGCGATCGCTAATTGGTTTTTAGCAGAGTAGAGTTATTCATGTTTTTACAAATGTAGTCTTTTTTCTGACAGTCAGCATAAAATTTATGATCTGACCACTCAGAATTTTTGCCTACTTTTGTAGATGGCCAGCAACGACTGCGAGTCTCAGATGTTCGCCAACGTGCCTGAGGGGTTCGTCAAACTCCTCTCCTTCATCGTTCGGGTCGCGATGGGGCCATCTACGCGCCCAGTCTTCACACTTTATCCACACAAGATCAACGACAGTATGACTATGCACCAGGCCGCGGTGCAATTCAGGGGAGGCCATGCTGAAGTACGCCGTCTCCGTTTCGTGGGGAGAGCCATGCCTACAGAAAGGCATGCTATGCAGATGGCTGCCCGCGAGACGATAGCCCGTCTTCGGGATGTCCTTCCGGCAATGAAGACCCGTCGCTACCGCTACCTTCCATGCCATGTGCCTTACACCTGTCACTACTCTTTCTCTTGCCCCAGAGGAGAGCGAGACGAAGCCTTTGAGATGCTTGTCGAGTACCTCCGAGCCCTGGAGGCAGCATTCGATTGTATGGTGGATGACCTCGTAGCTGCACGCATGGACTCAGTTCATGGCTGTGCTGCTAACAGGAGGGAACTCCTGCACACCGCTCCACCACTGACTTTTGTGTCATCCACAGCATCTCACTCACCTACCATACTCGCCACTGCTCGTCGTCTGCCTACCACAGAGGAATTTAACCAGGCTATTGCACCCACTCCCGTCCGCTCTGCACCACTTGTTACGCCCACTCCCATACGTGCTACCCCACCTATTCCACCCACTCGTATTCGTGTTATTCCGCCTAAGGCACCTACTCCATCAGCTCAGCACAACATTTCTCGTCTGGAGCCTATTAGCGAGGAGGAGGTTGATTCCCCAGCGTCTCTATGTCTCACCCTCGGCAGGCCAAGGGAGATCCTCACCGTCTCCGACTAAGTGCGCATAGACACCATGCGATGCATCAACTTGTGTAATATGTTTTATGTACTTAGGTTGTAAGAAGTAGCCTGTTTGCGCATCATGTAGGATCTGGAGGAGTGCACTAGTTTAAATAACATGTCAGGATTATGTACGCATATCCTGAGTGATGTAATGTATAATTATGCCCACGTGTAAGATATGCACTAGTCCTTCTCCGCGCGCAATCATGTGTTTCCAAAACTACCCTGGAATTTAAAAATGTGCTTTGTGTGTGATTTTATTGACTTTCGCGACTCTTCTTCTTGTCTTACGAGTTCACATAATATATCCCCAGAGTGAAAGATGTCTCGTCCTTGGACGTGCTCCATGCCAACCCAACCAGAAGAAAATTATGGCACACCGCAGAACCAGAATTTCACTCAGGGTCAGACAAGTCAACAGGACAGTGAAACAGCTTTTACACAAGTTTGTCGTTTGTATGAACAAAGTCAGCAGCAACACCAGGAAATGATGAACCAATTCATCAATATGGGAAGTAACCGTGGTCAGTATCAACCGCAATCCAAATTATCTGAGTTACAAAAGACGCGTCCTCTGACATTTTCTGATACTGACAAGCCTCTTGAGGCCGAAGACTGGCTTCGAGACATGGAGAGAAAATTAATTATCGCACAGTGTTCCAACCGTGAAAAAGTACTGTATGCACCACATTATCTCACAGGTGCAGGTGCATCATGGTGGGAAAACTTTCTGCACATGCACCCCAACGAAAATGAAATCACCTGGGAAAATTTCAAGGAAGGTTTTCGTGGGGCTCATATTCCTAAAAGCGTCATGAAAATCAAGAAGAAGGAATTTGATGAACTCAAGCAAAGAGCCATGACAGTGTCGGAATACAACAGCCAATTTACACTGCTGTCTCGCTACGCAAATGAAGAACGCATGACCGAGAGCAAGAAGATGGAAAAATTCTTGGAAGGCCTGGCACCCGCCCTTAAGTGCCAGCTAATTATGCACACCTTTCCAGATTTTAAAACACTGGTGGATAAGGCCATTACCCTGGAAAATGAGCGACGTAGCCTGGAAGATATCCGCAAATGGAAAAGGGACCAGACAAATTTTTCTCGCAATCACAGGAGCAAGAAGGAATTTCAGAAGGGGGATTCCCACAAAACCCCGGTGAATAATTCACGTCCAACCAAGAATTTCCATGCAAGAGACAAGGAATTCACCTATCGCCCAGGCATTACCTGTTATGCTTGTGGAGAAGAAGGGCACTACGCCAAGCAGTGTCCCAAGCCAAGGAACTCAAACCCGAAGCTCAATAATGGTGGAAATAATTCAGCACCAAAGCGAAGCAATTTCAACCCCAACAACAACCACCGGAAAGGTCACTTGAACCACGTGACCCGAGAGGAAGCACAGAACGCCCCAGATATCGTACTCGGTACGTATCCCGTCAACACAATACCTGCTATGGTTTTGTTTGACTCTGGAGCTTCTCACTCATTCGTTTCGAAAAGTTTTGCTTTGCAAAATAATTTTTCGATGCTTCCCTTGGAAAAATCAATGATAGTCAAGTCCCCTGGAATTAAGCAAGTGACCCAGAATTACTGTCAGGGTGTGGTTATTGAATTTGAAGGATTGAAATTTTTCGCCAACCTTATTGTTCTGGAGAGCAAAGGACTGGATGTCATCCTAGGTATGGATTGGTTGACAACCAACAAAGGTTGTATTGACTGCTTCAACCGTACCGTGATCCTCACCCACCATCAAGGGAAGAAAATAAAAGTTTCAGGCAAAGAGAGACAAATACCTCGGCATCCTAGATTAAACAAGGTGGACGTCTCTGAGCTGAACAAGGTTCCAGTGGTATGTGAATTTCCAGATGTATTTCCAGAAGAACTACCAGGCATGCCACCAGACCGAGAGATAGAATTTAGCATTGAGCTAGCACCCGGAACCACTCCTATTTACAAGAAACCATACAGAATGGCACCATCCGAATTGGTAGAGTTGAAGAAGAAAATAAAAGAATTATTGGAGAAAGGATACATACGAGCCAGCTCCTCACCTTGGGGTTCTCCGATTTTATTTGCCAAGAAGAAGGATGGAACTATGAGGTTATGTATTGATTATCGAGCTCTCAAGATGGTCACAATCAAGAACAAATACCCAATGCCCCGAATAAATGATTTATTCGATCAGCTCGCACAGGCCAAAGTCTTCTCGAAAATTGATTTGAGATCGGGATACCACCAGTTAAAAGTACGGACGGAAGATATTCCCAAGACCGCATTTACCTCCAGATATGGACTGTATGAGTTCACCGTAATGCCTTTTGGGCTAACCAACGCCCCCGCATATTTTGTTCACCTCATGAACAAAGTATTTATGAAGTATATGGACAAGTTTGTTGTGGTGTTCATCGATGATATTCTGATATATTCCAAAACACCAGAAGAGCATGCTGAACATCTCAGGATTGTACTCGGAGAACTCAGGAAACATCAACTGTACGCCAAATTCAGCAAATGTGAGTTTTGGCTAAGGCAAGTGGGTTTTTTGGGCCACGTGCTAACCCAAGAAGGTAATGCAGTAGATCCAGAAAAAGTCAAGGCCGTACTTGGCTGGAAACCGCCGACTACCGTAATGGACATACGGAGTTTCTTGGGAATGGCAGGCTATTATCGGAGATTTATTGAAGGATTCTCCACTATAGCAAAGCCCATGACACAATTGCTCAAGAAAGGCAAGAAATTTGAATGGACAGAAGCATGTGAGAAAAGCTTCCAAGAGCTAAAAAGAAAATTAACAACGGCACCAGTGCTAATTGTGCCAGATATACACAAGAACTTTGAGGTATATTGTGACGCATCCCGGAAAGGCCTCGGATGCGTATTGATGCAAGAAGGCAAGGTAGTTGCGTATGTCTCCAGACAACTACGCAAGCATGAGGAAAATTACCCCACTCATGACGTGGAATTGGCAGCAGTCATCCATGCACTCAAGGAATGGAGACACTTCCTACTTGGGAATCGTTGCGAGATATACACAGACCATAAGAGTCTTAAGTATATTTTCATGCAGCCAGAGTTAAATTTACGGCAACGACGCTGGTTAGAATTGGTGAAAGACTATGATGTTGGAATCCACTATCATCCCAGAAAAGCAAATGTTGTGGCAGATGCACTTAGTCGATATCCCAGCACAGACAAGGACAATATCCCAAGATTGAGGCCAGAATTTCAACAAGAATTTGCCCGACTCAATCTAATAATGGTTACCGAGGGCAGTGTGACGAATATAGAGCTACAGCCTACACTAATGGAAAGTATCAAGGTAGCCCAGCCCGGACACCCCAGCATTGAGGGCATAAAAAGAAAAGTGAGTTTGGGAAAAGCCTCAGAATTCAACATAGATGAACAGGGAATATTGTGGTACGGAGAAAGGCTATGCGTACCAAATGTCAAGGACCTAAAACAGCAGATATTAACTGAAAGTCACACAGCTCCGTATTCAATTCATCCTGGAGGGACAAAGATGTACAAAGACCTTCAGGAAAATTTTTGGTGGCACGGTATGAAGAGAGATATCGCCACGTTCATTGCATGCTGTGACTCTTGTCAGCGTATCAAGGCCGAGCACCAGGAACCAGCCGGACTGTTACAGCCAAATAAGATACCCGAGTGGAAATGGGACGAGATTGGAATGGACTTTATCGTTGGACTGCCCCGATCACAACACCGAAACAATGCCATATGGGTCATAACCGACGGATTAACCAAGGTGGCACATTTTATTCCGGTAAAAACAACTTACACCACTCAGAGACTAGCCAGACTTTATCTTGCCCGTATCGTCTGCCTTCATGGAGTCCCTAAGACTATTATCTCCGATAGAGGCACACAGTTCGTCTCTGCATTCTGGGATCACCTACAACAGGCACTGGGAACCCAACTAGCCTTCAGTACCGCATACCATCCCCAGACTGATGGACAAACAGAACGCGTAAACCAAATCTTAGAAGACATGCTAAGAGCTTGTGTCCTCACCTACGGGAACAGTTGGGAAGAAAGTTTGCCATATGCAGAATTCGCATACAACAACAGCTATCAAGCCAGCTTACAAATGGCACCCTTTGAAGCTCTATATGGGAGAAGATGTCGTACCCCGCTAAATTGGTCAGAGACAGGAGACAGCCATATTTTTGGCCCAGATATGCTCAGAGAGGCCGAGAAGAAAGTTAAGACGATTAGAGAACGACTCAAAACAGCTCAAAGTCGACAAAGGAGTTATTACGACCGAAAGCATCGGGAAATCAGTTTTGAACCCAGAGAATTGGTATACCTGAGAGTTTCTCCTATGAAGGGTCTGCAACGATTCAAGATTAAAGGGAAACTAGCACCAAGATTCATCGGACCATTTCATATAGTGGCACGGCAAGGCAAGGTAGCCTACCAGTTGGACCTGCCCGAAGACTTATCTGGTATCCACAACGTGTTTCACATCTCGCAGCTGAGAAAATACATAGGCAACCCAGAGAAGCAAGTTTCACATGAGTATATTGACGTGCAACCAAACCTCACTTACCGGGAGCACCCGATAAAAATATTGGAAGAATCTGAGAGGAGGACCCGACAAAAAACCATTAAGTTTTTCAGAGTTCAATGGAGCAATCACACCGAGAACGAAGCAACTTGGGAGAGCGAGGATTTTCTTCGAACAGAACACCCACACCTGTTTAAGGATCAGCTGAAATCTCGGGGACGAGATTTTTCCTAAGGGGGTAGGTGCTGTGACACTCCAAAAATTTTGGTGGTTTGTTTTTCAAGAGGAGCATTGCTTGATTTGAAAGAAGGTCATTTAAAACCCTTCCTAAAAACCATCTTCTAAGTTTGCCCTCTCAAAAATCCTTTTTCTAGTTTTGGTTTCATTTGAAATAAAAAGCCCCTTTTTGTTTTGGGTTTTTATTTGGTTTTGATCCCTTCCAAAATTTTGCCATGCCACCCATGGTAAAATTTTCCCAAAACCTTTCCTCCCACTTTAGTTCAACCCTATCATTCTGTCCAAACTAATAAAATCCATTTTTAGGATTTTATTCCAATTAATTCTCCTCCCAAAATAATTATGTCATCTCTTTTGAACCTAGGTGGATTTCAAAGCAAGTACCCTGATGCTCTTGATTTTTGATCTCAACTCAACACCCCTGGATAGCCCCTTGAACCCACAACCCAGAACCATCTTGATCCACTCTTCTCCTGTTCAAATATTTCAAATTACACTCACTGCAAGTTTGGACCAGATTTGCCAAATTTGGTGAAATTCATATCTATACCTCTCCAAAAATTCCACAAATATTCAGGCAGCCTCTAGGTGCAATGAGAGGCCCCTCCACCAAAAACCAACTCAAGGAAAAATCCCTACCTACCTGGAACATTCTGTCGAACACCTTGCATGCACTGTTCTAGCCACATTCAGTAAAATTCAGACATTCAGTGTCTGTTTCCTTCGTCAGTTTCAGTCACGCGTCGACAGTGCACTCTGGCACGTTGCGCACGGCCCCTTCCCCCTGGACAGCACCCTGCACGCGCACTTGGCGCCTTCCTGGCGTCGGAGGCGCCCTGGCCCGCCTGCGCCGGCGTGTCCTGCGGCGGCCGTAGCGCCGTAGCGGCCGACAGGAAGCAGAACGGCGGCTCAACGCCGTTCGGCACCACCCAAGCGACCTGGTGGCTCCGCATGGCCACCTCCTTGCCAGCGCACGCATGCAGCACCGTCGCCGTGACGCGGCACGCGCAGAGCGCGCTCCCTGCCGCCGACGGGCCCGCGCAGCCCGTTCCATCGAGCTCCCCCTAAACCTCCGTATCCCAACGCGTTTTGCACCAAAATGGAGTCAGTGGACCCGCACGACGGCGCTCAACATCTAAACCACCCCGACCAATGCCCTGTGCCGCCGTAAACTTCGCCGGAGAATCCCGTTCTCGGCCACCGCCTCGGACCGCCTATATAAAGGGCTCCCGAGCTCGCCTAGAGCACACACCACCTTTGCACCTCACCAGCACCCTAACAGGCCACCAAGGGGACCCCGAGGAGGTCCTCTTCCCCAGCTCCGGCCGCCCCGTTCCGCCTCGGCCTCCACCACGATTCACTTCGGTGAGACCATCTCCGGTGCCCTAATCACGTCAACGACCCCCTCGTGCTACCGCAAGTCTAACCCCCTCCTCAATTTCATCTTCGCAGCACCCTCCGACGAGACCCACGACTGCCCGAACCGCCGTCCGCCGGAGCTAGGGCCGCCGTCGACACAGTGCTCGCCGGCGACCACCACCACCACCCCCGGACGCGGAACGGTACACTAATCTCGAAGGTACACTCCGATCACCTTGCCTCGCCTTGGATCACCGTCGGCGACTACCGCACCTCTCGGGCGCCGTCGCACTCTGTTCCTCTGTTTGAACATTCAAACCCGACAGGTGGGGCCCGCCTGTCAGCTTCATAGCCATTGTTTTTATTTTTTCTTAAACGAAACGTTATCTGTACTTTTCCGCAGAGCCCCTGGGAGTTTTCTGTTTCATTACACATGAGTCCTTGGGTTAAAACACTTATAACTTTTAACGGAAGGGAGTTTTTGAGTGATTCTTCTTCTGTTCTCTTTAGATTTTTGTCTAGTTTTTTATCATATTTATTTGAAAAATATTTGGAACACTTTTCTGTACACTCACGGTATTTACGTTACATGCATATTTTCTTTATACCGTAGATACCGGAGGAGGTGACGGAGTGGCAAACTTCGCACAGTTAGACTCCGACTACTCTGAACCAGGCAAGCATGTTTGAACTCTTGATATGATGAGTGTTGTTGCATGTTTGCATTTTAGTATAGTCATGGCATGGTTATGAACATCACTTTGCATGATACATCTCATTGCACCTAATCGGAGAGTATGTTGTCGGAAAGCATTGTGTTGTTGGATACATATTTGCAAAGCCATGTGTTGGTATGAGGATGGGTAAGATGGCAGTGTTGTGACATGCCAGTCTTATGCCGGATTATTTGGCTTCCGTGTTGTCATGACACCATTCGCATTCCCTTTCATTCCACCCTATATTGTCACATGTTTTCCGAAAGGAATATGGTAGAGTAAGTTGCAAATCATTTTCCTGGTACACACCAAGTGGAGAGGCCGGGATGAGGGTTCCATGGCCCTGGATTAAAGCCCGTCATCCGGTCAGGGGGCATGGGTGTTTCCGGTTGGGACCGAGAGGGGGGCACCCCTTAGAGCGCGCGTAAAGAAATTTGATCCCATGCTATTCAAGGTTGTGGCTTCCCCGTCTCAAAGTTTTTCTTGGACGTTGGCCAGGGTGATTCCTGGCAACGTGAGGTGAAATGGGTGTGTACTAGTTAAATGTGTTTCTACCGAAAAACCATAAACGGAACTAGTCCTTCGTGACTACGGAAATCCGTTGGCTGTGTTCAGTCCTTCCAAACTCTGCAGAGTCTCAACCTTTCGATTATCTTGTACTTTGTTCGAGTACTATAACTATCTTATCTTGTCAGGTATCAGCCTCAGTGACAAAACTCCGGTGGGATTTATGTGTGATAAATCCGGTCAAAAGATTATTCTTGTGGATGGACTAATTGTTATTTACTTGTATTATAAGCCCTGTCTGTGATGTCGCTCAGACGTCCGACGGTGGCTGACCTGTTATTTACTATTGTTATAGCCCTGTCTGTGATGTCGCCCAGACGTCCGACGGTGGTACTTCTTTTAAAAGCCCTGTCTGTGATGTCGCTCAGACGTCCGACGGTGGTATTTCTTTTAAAGCCCTGTCTGTGATGTCGCTCAGACGTCCGACGGTGGTATTTCTTTTACAGCCCTGTCTGTGATGTCGCCCAGACATCCGACTGTGGCATTTCTTTTAAAGCCCTTTATGTGATGTCGCACAGACGTCCGACTGTGGCATTTCTTTTAAAGCCCTTTATGTGATGTCGCCCAGACGTCCGACTGTGGCATTTATTTTAAGCCCTTTATGTGGTGTCGCTTAGATGCCCGACTGCGGCATGCTTTTTATTTATTTACCTTTCAAGGCGTCGCTCCAGACACCCGATCGGCTTTTCAGTTTTTATTTTATTTTATTTATCAAGTCCTGAAATTCTTATCATTGTTATGAGCATCATCCTTTATCCATGAGGCATGCATGCATTCATTGATTATATCTTTTGTCCGAACTGTCTTGCGAGTACTTTCAAGTACTCACCTGGCTTGTTGATTTGGCCAGATGCTGATGAAGGCGATCTCTTGGATGACGGGTTTGATAGCGAGTCCGACGCCTAGAGGGGTCCCAGTCAGTATCGTGCGATCCTATCTTGATCATTGTATTATCCGCTTCCGCAACCCCGAATAAATCCATCGAGCCTCACCTCGACGCTCGATGTACTGCCAGTAGAAGTCAAGTTATCCACCACTACTTTTCCCTCGACCTAGTAGCACGCCACCCCACCCCTGTGTCATATCCGCCCATATGTACAATATTGGCGAGTCTGTAATAAATTGGTGAGCAACTTCAGCTCAACCCTGTAATATATTTGATGCTACTGGTTCTCTGTTATCAAGCTTTTGTCTACCAGAAAGGATGACTTTTCCTATACTGGGATTTAAAGATTGGTTTTCTCAATAAATATTTTTATTGAAAAACCGGTCGTGACACGGGAGGAGCTCGATAGCCCATTTAGCAATCCGGCCCGTGGCATCGCGGTTATTTATTATGTCATTGAGTGGTACTTCGGAGGCCATCGTGATTGAACACTCTTGAAAGTAGTGTCGTAGTTTTCGGGATGCCATGAAGACCGCGTATGCTATCTTTTGATAATGTGGGTACCGTGACTTGCATGGAGTGAGGACAGTGGATACGTAGTATACCGGCTTTTGAAGTGGGAACTTATGTCCATCTGTCTCTCATTCGATGACGAGCACTGCGCTTACAACCTGGTGTGTTGCTGCTATATATAGCAGCATGGGTTCGCCAACATTTGGCGCGGCTAGGATTGGATTGGTGGCCAAGAGGGATTTTATTTCCTCTAGTCCGGCCGTAGCCGCATCCGTCCACTCGAAGTGTTCGGTGCATCGAAGAAGGCGATAAAGAGGTAGCACCTTTTCTCCTAATCGGGAGATAAAGCGGCTTAAGGCGGCCATGCATCCAGTTAATTTCTGGATTTGCTTGAGGTCTGTTGGGGTAGCCAACTGTGACAGAGCTTGGATTTTAGCCGGGTTTGCTTCGATTCCTCTATTGGAAACGATAAATCCCAAGAGCTTTCCGGTAGGTACGCCGAAAACGCATTTTTCTGGGTTGAGCTTGATGTCATATGTTCGGAGATTGTTAAACGAAAGCCTCAAGTCATCTATTAAAGATTCGACGTGTTTGGTTTTGATGACCACATCGTCTACACATGCCTCCACTGTTTTGCTGATCTGTGTTTCCAGGCATGTCTGAATCATGTGTTGATAGGTTGCACCGGTGTTTTTGAGCCCGAAACGCATGGTGTTAAAATAGAAGGGGCCGTATGGAGTGATTGATGTAGGGTGGAACCCTAGGTGGACAATCTTTCACGTTTGGAGTGGATCCTACAGGGAATCACGAAGAACACGCGGAAGCACAAAGGGGGAAACATGGGGAAAACGAGAGAGAATCACGTAACCGACATAGAATCAATCACACGAGTGCTAGATCACCGAACACATAGAGATACATATGATCCACAATCAACAATGGTAAGGATACAAAGGAACCATTCTTCTCCGTAAGGAGGTCTTGATGATCTTCCCTAGAAAGGGGTCTTGAATCCGCTTGGGGGATCTTCTCCGAAGAGGTAGTGAGCTCCGAGGAGAAGTAACCAAGTGGACGAGCAAGGGCTCTCACACAAATATGAGCTAAACCAATGCTAAATCCAATTAGGAGGTGGGGGATACCTATTTATAGTCGTAGTGCAAATGAAGGTCAAAGCGAAGGGATACAAGGGCTCCAGCCCGCAGGTTTGGTCACTCAGGGGTCGGACGTCCGGAGGCTCGGGGCGGTCCGGACGTCCGGCTGGGCTCGGGCGTCCGTAGAATCGGCTCGGTCGTAAGCGCGTCGGACGTCCGGAGGGTGTCGGTCGTCCGGAGCATCGCGACGGTCCGGACGTCCGGAAGTTGTCGGTCGTCCGTAGATCTGGCTCCGGTGCTTGCCGTCCGGTCGTCCGGTCCGCCTCGGACGTCCGTAGATTTGTTTCGGGTGGCGAAGTACCGGACGTCCGGAAGGCTCGGTCGTCCGTGTCCTGGAACTCGTCGGACGTCCGGACTTGGTCGGCCATCCGACACCTGTAGCTTCAGCAGCATCTCTTCTTCTTCTTCAACATGCTCGGAGTCCTCATCGTCTTGGCTCTTGCAAGTAGTTGTTCCTTGGCTCACCTCCATGTACCTAATTACGCATAGAGTTTTCGAATGAGGTAGTAGCCATGTCTCATGAGTAGGAGGAGGGAGTTCGGAGAGGAGCGAGTTCACATTATCTTCGATGGCCTTAGCTCGGGCTCGTGTCATGGGCCCACGTGGTGTTGAGGGAGATGTCGATGCGTCCATGGGGATGAGCGAGGGATGCTCCACATCATCTCCCCCCCCCCCTGGGAGAGATCCGACCTCGAATCAAAAACTTCATCTCCATGGTAAGGTGCGAGGTCCTTGACATTGAAGATGTCGCTCACATTGTACTTGTCTCAAGGTAGGTCGATCTTGTAGGCGTTGTCGTTGTAGCGTGCTAGCACCTTGAAAGGTCCATCAGCTCGAGGGAGAAGCTTGGACTTGTGTTCATTGGGGAAGCGGTCCTTGCGAAGGTGTAGCCACACTAGATCACCAATGTTGAAGACCATGGGTTGCTTGTTGATGTTGAGCTTGGTTGCTAGTCGTTGTACTTGGCGCTCGATGGTGTGCCTTGTATCTTCATGCATTTTCTTGATGTAGCTTGCACGAGCACTTGCGTCGAGGTTGGTTCGCTCTTGTAGAGGAAGAGGTAGAATGTCCAATGGGGACAATGGGTTGAAGCCGTAGACGACCTCGAAGGGGGACTTGCCGGTCGTCAAATGTCTTGCGCGGTTGTAGGCGTACTCAGCGATGGGTAGACATTCTTCCCACTGCTTGATGTTCCTCTTGATTAACACGCGAAGTAGAGTGGAGAGTGTACGGTTCGTCACCTCCGTTTGGCCGTCGGTTTGAGGATGGTATGCCGAAGAGAACAATAGCTTGATGCCGAGCTTGGCGCATAGGGTCTTCCAAAAGTAACTCAAGAACTTGACGTCGTGGTCCGAGACAATTGTCTTAGGCACTCCATGAAGTCACAAGATTTCCCTACAAAATAGATTGGCAATATGTGAAGCATCGTCTATCTTGTTGCAAGGAATGAAATGTGCCATCTTAGAAAACTGGTCCACAACAACAAATACGGAGTCTTTTCCATTTTGAGTTCTAGGCAAACCAAGTATAAAATCCATGCTAATGTCTTCCCAAGGTTGATAAGGAATAGGAAGAGGCATGTAAAGACCATGAGATTGAGATTTAGACTTAGCTTTGCAACATGTTGAGCATCGGTTGGTGAAGCGTGAGACGTCACGGAACATCTCGGACCAATAATAGTTCTTGGAGAGCATAGCGAACGTCTTGTCGCGTCCAAAGTGTCCCATGAGTCCGCCTCCATGAGCCTCTTGCAAAAGGAGCAAACGAAGAGAAGACTCGGGAATGCATAGTTTGTTAGCTCTCATAAGATATGCATCCTTGAAATAATATTGTTCCCAAGAAGTATGCATCAAACACTTAGCATAAGGAATAGCAAAAGATGGATCATTAGCATACAAGTCTTTGATGTGCTCAAAACCAATAACATTCAACTCAAGTTTAGTGACAAGCGTACATATGCGTGAAAGCACATCCGCAACTACATTTTCTTTACCCTTAATGTACTTGATCACATATGGGAAAGATTCAATAAATTCACTCCATTTGGCGTGACGCTTGTTCAACTTAGTTTGACCTTTTGAGTACTTAAGCGTTTCATGATCGTTATGGATGACAAACTCATGAGGTCTAAGGTAATGTTCCCAAACATGTAGTACACGCACTAAAGCATACAATTCTTTATCATATATGGGATAGTTAAGTTGAGCACCGGAGAGTTTTTCACTAAAATAAGCAATGGCTCGTTTTTCTTGCATCGAAACTCCACCAATTCTGGTACCACTTGCATCACAATGAACCTCAAAAGTTTTGTCAAAGTTGGGCAAAGCAAGAATCGGAGCATGAGTAAGCAAAGATTTAAGCTCATCAAAAGCGGTGGATTGCAAAGATCCCCAAATAAAAGGAGTATTCTTCTTACTCAAAGCATGTAAAGGAGCGGCAATTGTGCTAAAGTTTTTCACAAAGCGGCGATAAAATCCTGCAAGACCAAGAAAACTTCGCACTTGTTGCAAATTGGTGGGTTGGGGCCAAGTTTTAATTGCTTCAATTTTAGTTTCATCAACATGGACACCCTTGGAAGATACAACGAAACCCAAGAAAACCACTTTGTTAACGCCAAAAGTGCATTTTTTCAAGTTCGCATAAAGGCTTTCCTTGCGAAGGGTTTGCAAAACAAATTTAACATGATTAATATGCTCTTTCATGGTTTTGCTAAACACAAGAATATCATCAAAGTAAACCACAACGAAGACTCCAATGTAAGGTCTAAGCACATGATGCATAAGACGCACGAAAGTTTCGGGTGCTTCCGACAAACCCATAGGCATCACTAACCCCTCATATAGGCCAAATTTGGTTTTGAAAGCAGTTTTCCATTCATCACCTTCTTGAATGCGGATTTGATAATAGCCACTTTTAAGATCAATTTTTGAGAAAAAGTTGGCTCCACTAAGTTCATCAAGCATATCATCTAAGCGAGGAATGGGATGCCTATATCGAACGGTAATGGCATTTATGGGTCTACAATCGGAACATAAGCGGAAACTTCCATCGGGCTTAGGCACAAGTATAACGGGAACGGCACAAGGGCTTAAGCTTTCACGTACATGACCGTTGTCGATTAGTTGTTTTACTTGCCGTTGAATCTCCTTGGTTTCTTCGGGATTGACACGGTATGGGGCTTTGTTTGGAAGTGGCGCCCCGGGGATGAGGTCGATTCGATGCTCAATGCCTCGTAGAGGAGGTAGACCCGGAGGTAGCTCATCGGGGAAAACATCTTGAAATTCCTGCAAAAGAGATTGAAACACTAAAGGTAGCTCGTGAGAGGTGTTAGTTGTTGGCTCTCCATCCTTGCACACAAGGACAAAGTGCATCACACTCGATGGGTTCTCACACACTTCTCTCATCTCACTTTTGGCGGCAAATAAGATGAGATTTTTCTCTCTAAGCGAAGAGTCGCTCAAGTTTGGCTTGTGGCTCTCACTTTTGGGTGGGTCACTTTATCACTCTTGTCTCCATGATGGGTGGCTTGCTTGTCGGCTATCACTTGACTAGGAGACATAGGTCGTAGCACATATTCCTTCCCTTTCATCTTGAAGCTATAGTGATTGGTGCTCCCATTGTGGATAACACCACGGTCGAATTGCCATGGTCGACCAAGAAGGAGGTGGCAAACGGTCATTGGGACCACATCACACTCCAAAGTGTCTTCATAAGCACCAATTTTGAAGGAGACTTGGACCGTATGCTCGACTCGTATAGTGCCGGAGTCACTTAGCCATTGAACCTTGTAGGGGTGCGGGTGCTTCCTCTTGACCAATTGAAGCTTGGAGCATAGTTCTTCACTTGCCAAGTTGTGACAACTTCCTCCATCGATGATGACCTTGACGGACCTTCCATTGATGCCGGCCTTAGTGTGGAAGACGTGGCATGTTGGTCTTCTTCTTGTTGATGTTGAAGTGTCAAGACTTTGGAGACAACGAGAGCGGGGCTCGAATCCTCATCACAAAAGACTTGATCATCTTCATCTTCGTTCACGCGCCGGTGCATGGCCACTTGCTCAAGAGCTTACATCTCCTCTTCACTCATGGAGTCATAAGTGCCATCATCATTGAGGATCATGGTGCGCTTGTTCATGCATTGATAGGACTTGTGGCCTCGGCCGCCGCAAGTGAAACACTTGAAGGAGCTTGTCTTGACGGTCTCATCGGTTGGAGTAGATGATGAAGCACGTGGCTTGAAGTTGCTTGTAGTAGGAGGAAGACGACTTGAACTTGACGAAGTTTTCTTGTAACTTGAATTGTCGTCATTGCTTGGAGAAGGCTTGGTTGATGTAGATGTTGGAGGAGTTGTTGAAGCTTGATTATTGGAGAAGCCGTATGTCTTGGATGAGTACTTGGCGTACTTGAAGTCATCTTTCACTTGACGTTCCGCCTTTGTAGCTTGATGCACGAGCTCAATGAGGTTGGAGTAGGGTTGGAAGTCGGCAATCTTCTTGATGGGATGATTGAGACCATTCAAGAAACGTGCCATTGTTTGCTCATCATCTTCCGTGACATTGGCTCGAACCATGGCAATCTCCATTTCCTTGTAGTATTCTTCAACACTCTTTGTTCCTTGCTTGAGGAGTTGTAGCTTCTTGAAGAGATCGCGGTTGTAGTAGGTTGGCACAAAACGTGCTCGCATGACTTCCTTCATTTGAGCCCAAGTGGTGATAGGTGGTTCACCTCTTGCTTCACGGCGCTCAAGGACTTTTTCCCACCATATGAGCACATAGTCTTGGAACTCAAGTGATGCCATAGCGATCTTCTTCTCTTCCTCATAGTTGTGCAAACGGAAAATTTTGTCGACCTTCAATGCCCATGAGAGGTATTCTTCCGGATCATTGCTTCCATTGAACTTGGGCATTGTAAACTTGAGCTTGCCATAGCGTTGCTCTTCATTGTGTTGTCGGCGATGGTGATGATGACGCCCTTGACATGGAGGATAGTCATCCTCATGTTGCTCTTGGCACGGATGAAGTCCATGATCGACTTGCTCTTGTTGAACTTGAGGTTGAGGTGGAGCTTGACGAGCTTGTAGAGGGGCTTGTGGAGCTTGACGTGCTTGTGGAGGAGCTTGTGGAGCTTGACGTTGCACACTCGATTGGTAGTTACTCTCTTGGATTTCTTCTCGAAGAGCTTCCTCTTGATTGCGCCGTTTGCAATTGCGGTTTGTGATGGCTCGACTTGATTCTTGAAGGGCACGTTGCGCCTCAAAAGCTTGCACTTCTCATTGTTGTTGTTGAAGACGTTGAGCCTCGGCATCTTGTTCCTCTTGGTGTAGACGCGCTTGTTCTTCTTCTTGGCGTCGTAGTCATTGCCGTTCTTGAGCTTGAGCAAAAGTGACTTGGTTTGATTGAGGACGAGGAACTTGCTCATCAACTTGCTCTTTTGAATGCTTGTCATGTAGCGGGTTCCGAGATGCATGCCGGCCTTGACGCGCGGCTCGTCGAAGAATGGTCGATGACGGTGTACTTGAGCCGGAGAAGGTGTCGTCGGAGTGTTGACTCGAGCGGCTCCGTCTTGAGGATGAAGAAGTGGAAGGATGCCGGTTCCTCATCAAGGCGCGGATCTCGTCCATTCTTGCATCATTTTCTTGCTTGTGAGAGTCGAACTTGTTGTCGAAGTAGTCTCTTGTACGTTGCTCAGAGAGTCGCAAGTCGGTGGCGAGGTTGTCGATGCGGTCGCTCATAGCTTGTTGCTCTTGGTGTAACGCCCTTTGAGCACCAAAGAGGTGGCTCTTTGTGACGAATGATGACATGTCGTCGCTGTTCTCGATGAGAGGTGGATTTGTAGAAGAACTTGGCCTATCCATCATTCCAAACAAAACGTGAGTGGTAGAAGGAAAAGAACGTGTACCAAATGTACCTTGACCGAAGTTGAAAATGAATCAAGTTCACTCCAATGCGGACAATGAAATAGCACTTTTGGTACCAATTCTTGTCGGTTCGCACACCTACACATGTAAAAGCTTTTTGTGGAGCTTGGTTAGGATGGTGGCACAAAATTTGATGCAATAGTAAGTGAGCTTCAATAATGTTGGAAAAGGTTCACAAATTTGCAAATGCAACAAGTAGACCAAGCAAGTAATGGTACACAGAAACACACACGCAAATAGATAAGTGGGATTGTGCAAACCAAAAGTGAGCCAAAATGTGGAAACCACGAAAATGCTCTTGTTGCACAATTCTAGAGAGACGCTAGCACGATTGCACAATAGGCGGATACGCAAACTTGTGCACAACCTACTAGGCAAAAATGCAACTATCTCTATCTCAATTATGCTATATGTATGGTATTTCGGTGCAATGATCCAAGATGATCCAATATGACAATCTTAATGTAGTATGATGCTATGGTTCTTGTTCATAAGCTCTTTGCTTATCTTTCCTCATTGCTTAAAAGCTTGGGTGGCTCTTTCACTTTTGAGCTCTTTTCTCATGCAAAACTTCACGAACCAAGATAGCAATTGTGTATGCTATGACAACTTTGTGACACGCAAGTGGATCCCAAGATATGCACCACTATGGTATGGTATGTATGCTATGGAGTATGATCACTAAATGTGCACAAGTCACGTTGCCGGCAATACTCAATGGCTAGTCTCGATGGGCAAGCTACGCAAAATGAGGGACATGTGGGGTATCAATGCAATTGCAAGGTATGGCAAAGATGTCGTCGAAGTTACCGTCCTTGGCGATGATGAGACCCTTGCGAAGATGAGCCGTGGTGGTGATGAAATCGAACCGTACCTAGATAGCCGAAACACAAAAGGATACGGGATCCACAACTCAAAATCTCAAGGACCAAAATGTGTCAAAATCGTCATAGGAGGTATCGGGGAGGATAGTGGTGTGTGTGGGTTTGGAAGATGTGGAATGTGGGGTTGTGGTGGTGGTCGAACTGACAAAGTTCAGTTTCGTCAGGGTTTTATGGACGTCCGGGCTTTTACGGTCGTCCGGACTTCGTCGGACGTCCGGAGCCTGCGCGAAAATCGGGCTCGGGGAGAAGAACTGCGAGATTTCTGGGGAAGAAGAAGATGGTGAGGTCGAAATCGAGTGATATGGTGGATGGAAAAGGGTGGGGAGGGTGGGGAAAGCTATATCCACACGTAGCAACACAAATCCATGGAATAAATCCAACAAAATCTCAACTCACCAACAAATCACAAAAAAATTGAGGCTATTTTTGGTGGGAATTTTCGGAATTAGGACGAAATCAACAAAATCAAGCTAGAAAAAGAGGGGTAGGGGCTCCAAAAACGTGATCAACCATGGCTCATGATACCAAGATGATGTAGGGTGGAACCCTAGGTGGACGATCTTTCACGTTTGGAGTGGATCCTACGGGGAATCACGAAGAACACGCGGAAGCACAAAGGGGAAAACACAGGGAAAACGAGAGAGAATCACGAAACCGACATAGAATCAATCACACGAGTGCTAGATCACCGAACACATAGAGATACATATGATCCACAATCAACAATGGTAAGGATACAAAGGAACCGTTCTTCTCCATAAGGAGGTCTTGATGATCTTCCCTAGAAAGGGGTCTTGAATCCGCTTGGGGGATCTTCTCCGAAGAGGTCGTGAGCTCCGAGGAGAAGTGATGTAGGGTGGAACCCTAGGTGGACGATCTTTCACGTTTGGAGTGGATCCTATGGGGAAATATGAAGAACGCGCGGAAGAACACGAGGAAATCGCGGGGAGGAACGAGGGAAAACACTCAACCAACAAGGAATCGGTCACACAAGTGCTAGATCAAAGAACACAAAGAGATACACAAGATCCAAAGTCAACAAAGGTAAGGATACAAAGGTAACCGATCTTCTCCGTGAGGAGGTCCTGAATCCACAAGGAGATCTTCCCACGAGGGGGTCTTGAATCCGATAGGATCTTCTCCGAAGAGGTTGCGGTCTCTCACGAGGAGGAGATCCGATGGATGAGCGAAGCTCTATCTCTAACTTGAGCTAAATCAACGCTAAATCTAACTAGGAGGAGGTGGAGGAGTATATATAGTCTAGGGCCATGAAGGGGTAAGTGAAGGGGTACATGGGCTGCGGCCCAACACACTGTGCGTAGACAGGCGTCGGACGTCCGGAGGGTTCCGGTCGTCCGGAGGGTCGGGAAGGTCCGGACGTCCGGTGCTCTTCGGACTTCCGTAGATTCGGCTCGGGTGCGCTTCGGTCGGACGTCCGGAGGGGGCCGGTCGTCCGGAGGCTTGCGGGGTCCCGGACGTCCGAAGTTCTTGGATGTCCGCAGATTCGGTTTGGTGGTCGCTGGCACGGTCGTCCGGAGGGGGCCGGTCGTCCGGAGCCTGGGAGTCGTCGGACGTCCGGTCCTGGTCGGACGTCCGGCCGCTGTAGCTTCAGGCGACTTCTTCTCTTGGTCCTTGTACTTGGTGTCCTTGCCGTCTTGTCCATGGTCTTCCTCCTTGTTCCTGGTCATGCATAGCACATATATATGAGGTAGTAACCATGTCTCACATGTGGGAAGTGAAGGTTCAGAGAGGAGCGAGTTCACCTTGTGTCCAATGGTGTATAGTTGAGGTCTCGTCGTAAGTCCTCTTAGGGTTTGGAGAGTAGTCGGAGTGTACATGGGGATGAACGTGGGATGCTCCGCATCATCTCCCCCCCCCCTTGGGAAAGATCCGACCTCGGATCGTGATCCTCATCACCATGGAAACGGTTGTCGTAGACGGACTTGTAGTTGGACGAAGTTGAAGACATGGCGCCATCCGAGTAGTCCAAGGTGTCGCCGGAGCGATAGATATGCAAAAAGAGCAAACACAAGCAACACTCGGGAATACAATGGTTAGCGCACACAAAGTTTCCATCATGTAAGAATGAGTCCGTGCGGCAAGATTGGTCGTGACAAAACGCATGAAGCTTATCAAGATGATCTAGAATGAGATGCAAAGCATTCATGGGAGGAAATGCAATCATTGTGCACACAAATGTGTTGTAAGTATGATCAATGCAACCATGGTGCAAAATGATGTCATAGTGAGACGGTTTGTCAATAGCATGAATATGGCAATGGATGCTCAATATGTGTATGTTATCATGCAATTGATGGAAGGTAATGTGATCATTATGTATGAATATGCCATCAAGGAAGATCACAACAAATTTGCTAAGGAAGTGCACAAGCTCATATATCATGGATGACATGGGAATACAAGATGCAACAAGGCAATCATAATGTGAGTCAATCCATGCATGGAGTGCAAACTTGTGGTGAGTATGATATGTCCATCGAGCATGACATGTATGAGCACAAGCAACAAATTTGGAGGTGTTGGTGTACCAAAGCTCGATGTCGAGGCATGAGTGGAAATCCGAAGGTGCATCCAATAAGTGCGAGCGCTCCTCAATGTGAAGGTCCATAGAGCCAATCTCCAATGTTGCTCCTCCATCCAATAGATGTAACATGTAGACAACAAGAAGGAAACAACAATGAAAGAGTGACCCATCCAATATGCGTATTTGAGGATGGCTCAAAGAGAAGGAGGTCACCTTTAGGAGTTTCTCAAGGATGATGGAGTCGCGCATCTTGTATGCCTTCACATAACCAATATGTCTCGTGGTGGTACCGCCTTGTAAATCCTTCAAAATGAAAGAACATGACAAACACTTGGAAAAACAAATGAGGTTAGCGAAATGGCAAAACCAATCATTCGTGTTGTAAGATACCCAACAAGTGTATGTATCATGCTCATCATAAGAAATGACAAGGGAGTATTGCATAGTATGTAGGCATATGATGCGAGAACAACCAAATGCAATAGGATTAAACAAGCAAGCATGCATCACAAGTAATATGTCCAAGGCTCCACGATCATTAAGCATAGAGGAAACTATTGGAGGCAAGCGACAATGAACAAGATATATCATGTGAGAGGCATGAGCATATATGTCATCAACCCAAGAAAGCGAGTAAGAGTGGAACATGGGTGATGTAACCAAGGAAGCAATCATAGCGATCAAGCCAAGCAAGCTAGTAGTGCGAAGATGCAACATACTAGAGGTAATCATGGAAATCATGTCATGTGTGCAAATAGTGGGCATACAAAATGCACATGACATTTCACAAGCATAAAGGCAAGATATGAGCAAAATAGCATCAATAGCATGGGGCACATGATAAACATGGCAATAGCAACAAGGATCTCCACCAAGCATGCAAATACACATAGAAGTATCATAATGGTGAATCATGGGTAGATGCAAGCAAGGGTCACAATTGCATGGCAAATGCATAGAAGCAAGTATAACATGCAAAGTGAACACGCTAGAATGGGCATAAGGTGACAAGTGGTAGATAGCCCATAGTCGTGTGAGAGCCAAGTAGAAGAGATGCGCGTAGTCCTTGCGCGAAGGGAGCGGTGGTAAGGATAGTCCACGGGATCCCAAAGCATCGTTGCTCTCAAGAGCTCGCTTCATCAACTCTTGGGATTGAGAGGTTGATGAGTATACATGAGTACCTACACAAAACAAAGACAAAGGAAAAATTGTGTGTGCATGGTATATGTACACATCATCCATCATGATGCGCACGTGCATGTGTCGGTTAGCACAAAATATCCAATGCTCAAATAAATGAGATGCGTGATATAGAAACATGTCATCCATCATGAGAGGTTTGTTATGATGTTTGTCATAATGGAGACTCAAAGGATGTAATGCATCATGAGAAATATCTAGAGCATTGTTATTCATGGAATGCATATGGTGCAATCAATCATGGAAACCATGCAAAGGATGGGATGAATCAAAATCTCCTAATATGCATGAGGAAGCTATGGGGGTCTCCTCATGAGCATTAATGGAAACATCAGATGGAGAATATTGACAACATCCAAAACAATGCATATTTGGAACATTGTGATCATGGCATGACATAGTAGATGAATTGCGCAAATCATGTAGAGGAAGCATGGCAATATCATCACGTGAAAAACAAAAGCCAATGACCATCATCTCGTCATCTATGCCATAAGTGCAAATGGAATTGATTTTAATGGGGCATGCATAGTTACTATGTTGAGATTGAAATGATGCAATATGGGAGATCTCACTCATAGCATATGAAAAGTTCAAAGGATTGTCAAACATGATGTGACCAAAAGAATTTTCACATGATATCCTATGGAGCATAGCATCACAACTAGGCAACTCAACATGCTCATCATCATATTCATCATAAATAGGTAAGTCAAGGCATGAAGAAGTCTCACTAGCATGAAGCATGGGAATAGGTGGGTCAACATCATGGGAGCAATCGATGTCAAGAGAGTCCACGAGTGGGACAAGAGAAGCACCATCACCTATATTACCTTTGGAGCGTCGCTCATGTGTTGTAGGTGAGGTATTGAAGATCGTCTCGTTGTCATCTTCATCTTGATGGAACCATGTGGGGGTGCATCATTGTCCACCATGGCCATCGGTTTTCCCATTGGAGGGATGGACTCGTCGAGGATAGGCATGTCGTCATGTAGGAGACCTAGCACCAAAGAAGAAAACACACTAGGAGTAGAGGTTAAGTCGTTAGGAATCATAGTGGCCTCACGTGCCGTGTCAACTACCTCACTCACTAAGTGTTGGGGCTCACTCACTCCCTCAAGGATGCTCTCACTCATATGGTTGGTGGAGTCACTCAAATGGCGCTCAACCTCACATAGGATGTGTGGCATGCTCTCATGTGTGGGGCTAGTGGTGGTCACACTCATCCTCTCATAGGAAATGCTCTTAATGTCATATATGGTGGAGTCACTCATGTCACTCATGTGGTGGTGGCTCTCATCACATGGCACTTGGGGCATCTCGACATATGTGGGTGTCAGAGGGATGTAAGTGCAAATGTCTCCATGCGCGGTCGCGTAGCTTGACTCGAAGTAGGAGTCCAATATGGGCGCCGTCTTCATGTTGTTGAAGAGGTTCGCGCTTGTCGCTGTAGTCGAAGGGAATGGCCCTTGCTCGACCGTCTTGTCGCCGTCTTGGTGTGGGAAGCCCATATGATGTGGCACCTCGTAGCTCGTCTCCATGACCGAAGGGAGTTTCCCATGCTCGGCCATCTTCCTTGAGGGGCTTCTGAAGATGGAAGTGTCGCCCTCGCTTGTAGGTGGTCGCCTTGGACTTGATGAAGTCGATGTAGGCGTACCCGTGGGAAGTAGGTGAAGATGTGTGACACTCCAAAAATTTTTTACTTTGGTTTTCAGCAAAAACTTTGTGGTTTTTGAAAAGAGGCCATTTAAAATTTTTCAGAAAACCTTCCTCTTAAAAAAAACTTTCTTTCCTTTGGCAAGGTCTTTATTCTTGCTTCAAACTTTGGTGTTTGACCTTTTGAAACTTCTTCTCTGTTGGTTCTCTCTCAAAATTATTTTGGGAGTTTAATCTTTTTCTTTTAAAAAGAAACTCCATGAAATTTGGGATTTTCATATCTTGGAACCACCATGACTTGGCATTTTTGCCCATGTGGTAAAACCCCTCCAAAACCTCCCCTACACCTTGTGATCAACCTAAGTTCTCTGTCCCAATTAATCCAAACAAGTTTTGGATTTTTCTCTAATTATTTTCCCCCTCAATTCAATTCTGAAAATTATTTGGAGCCTGAGAGATTTTCAAAGCAAGTGCCCTATTGCATTTGAGTTTTAACCTCAAACCAATTCTCCTGGATTGTCCTTAGCAACCATAACCCAGAACCATCTTGATCCACTCCTCCCCTTTTCAAAATTTTCAAAATTCAGTCTCTGCAAGTTTGGACCAGATTTGCCAAATTTGGTGAAATTCATATCTACACTCCTCCAAAAATTCCACCAAAATTCAGGCAGCCTATTTGAGCAATGAGAAGCCACTCCACCAAAAATCAGCTCAAGGAAAAATCCCTACATGCCTGGATCATTCTGTCGAACACCTTGCATGCACTGTTTTCCTTACACTTTCAGAAATTCAGTTAAATTCAGTTTTCAGTTTCGACAGTTTCAGTCACGCGGCCACAGTGCACTTGGCACGTTGCTCGCGGCCTCGCTTGCTTGTCCGAAGCTTCACACGTGCACTTGGCGCGACCCTGGCGTCGGTGGCGCCCTGGCCCGCCTACGCCGGCGTGTCTTGCGGCGGCCGGCTCCCCGTAACGGCCGACAGGGAGGAGAACGGCGGCGCAACGCCGTTCGGTGCCGCCCAAATCCTCTGGTAGCTCTGCATGGCCGTCTCCGTGCCAGCGCACGCATGCGGCACCGTCGCCGTGGCGCGGCACGCACGGAGCGCGCTCTCTGCCGCCGACGGGCCGGCGCCACCCAGTTCCGTCGAGCTCGACCCAAACACCCAAACCCCGGCCAGTTTAGCACTAAAACGGACCCATTGGACCTCCGTGATGACGCTCGACTCCCTAACCACCCCGACCGAGCACTGCGCCACCGTAATCGCTCGCCGGAAATCTCCGTTCACGGCAACCGCCTCGGGCCGCCTATAAAAAGGGCCCCGAGCTCACCCTCGTGCACGCAGCATCACCACTCCTCACCAAAGCCCCGCCAGGCCACTAGGGGGACCTCGAGGAGGTCTCCTTCCCCAGCTCCGGCCGCCCCGATCCGCCTCGGCCTCCAGCTCGATTCACTTCGGTGAGGCCACCTCCGGCACCCAAACCTCGTCCGTAGCCCTCTCTTGCACCCAGTAGTCTAACCCCCACCTCAATTTAACCTTTGCAGCCCTCTCCGACGAGCCCCTCGACCACCCAGCCGCCGTCCGCCGGAGCAAAGCTCGCCGTCGACGTGGTGCTCGCCGACCGACTCCACCACCATCAACTGACGCGGAAGGGTGCCCTGAGCACGGAGGTACTCTCCGATCTCTCTGCCTCGCCGTGGATCGCCGCCGGCGACCACCGCGGCTCTCGGGCGCCGGCGAACTCTGCCGCCCCGTTTGAGCATTTGAACCTGACAGGTGGGACCCCACCGTCAGCCTCTCTGCTCTCTCTTTCAAATCGTTTTCTGGAAGCGCCTTCGGGCAGAATGCGTTTTCTCTTCGGGCTGGCGTAGTCGCTACCGAAGCGTTTTCTGTTTTTATAAACTAGCCCCTGGAAATCTTCTGTTTCATTATAGATAAGTCCCTGGACAAAAACCCTTATAACTTTTAATCAGAAAAGTATTTTTGATTGATTCTTTTTCTGTTCTCTTTAAAATTTTGTCTAGTTTTTTATCAGATTTATTTGAAAAATATTTGGTTTACCTTCTGGGCACTCCTTGGTATTTACGTTAGCGCATATATTTTCTTTAAACCATAGATACCGAAGGAGGTGACGGAGCCGTGAACTTCACCGAGCTAGGCTCTGACTACTCTGAACCAGGCAAGCATCTTTGAACTTTTGATATGATGAGTGTCTCGGCATGTTTTGCATTTAGTTAGTTTCATGGCATGTTGGTAAGCATACCGATGAACGTTATTTTATGTGATAATAAGGTGAGTGAGATCAATGATCCATACGTGGATGAATGTGAATATGAATGGCCATGTGTTGGCATGAGGATGGGTACAATGGCAGTGTTGTAGCATGCCAGTCTTATGCCAGACTATGTGACTTCAGTGTCAAACCATATCGGTCCAGTACCTATCATTTCCTTCCTTGTACTACCACATGTTTTCCGCAAGGAATATGGTTTAGTAAGTTGCAAACCGCTTTCATGGTACACACCAAAGAGGAGAGGCCGTGATGATGGTTCCATGGCCCTGGATTAAAGCCAGTCATCCGGTCAGGGGGCATGGGTGTTTCCGGTTGGGACCGAGAGGGGGGCACCCCTTAGAGCGCGCGTATATAAATTTGATCCCATGCTATTCGAGATTGTGATCTCCCCGTCTCAAAAGTTTTTCTTGGACGATGACTAGGGTGATTCCTAGCATCGAGAGGTATGATGGGTGTGTACCGGTTAGCTGTGTTTTCTTCCGAAATACCATAAACGGAACTAGTCCTTCGTGACTACGGAAATCCGTTGACTGTGGGAAAAATTTTGTACAAACTCTGCAGAGTCATATATTCCTCCAAATCATCTCTTCCATGTCAAGTTTCGTTCCATCTTATCCTAATAAATTGTCAGCTTTGATGACAGAGACTCCGGTGGATCACATGAGTGCTAAGTCCGATTGAATGATTATCCCTGTGGATGGACTAACCCGTTTATTCTCATGGATCGAATGTTTATTATGAGTATTATTTACTGGTAAATTTAAAGCCCTTTCTGCGATGTCGCTCAGACGTTCGACTGTGGCATTTCTTTTAAAGCCCTTTCTGCGATGTCGCTCAGACGTCCGACTGTGGCATTTCTTTTAAAGCCCTTTCTGCGATGTAGCTCAGACGTCCGACTGTGGCATTTCTTTTAAGGCCCTTTCTGCGATGTCGCTCAGACGTCCGACTGTGGCATTTCTTTTAAAGCCCTTTCTGCGATGTCGCTCAGACGTCCGACTGTGGTATTTCTTTTAAAGCCCTTTATGTGGTGTCGCTAAGACGCCCGACTGTGGCATCATCTTTCCTTATTTTTATTTGTTCACCTTTCGAGGCGTCGCTTCAGACACCCGATCGGTCTTCATTTGTGTTATGTTGGGATTTCAGGCGGACTACCGCCGTTTCCCCTTTTTCTTACCCCGTTATGCTAATTTTATTTTAATGTGCATTGATGAATTAATCATGTCGCATCCATGCATGCATTTGTTATATCTTACGTCCGAACTGTCTTGCGAGTACTTTCAAAGTACTCACTGGCTTGTTGATTTGGCCAGATGCTGACGAAGGCGATCTCATGGATGAAGAGTTTGATAGCGAGTCCGACACCTAGAGGAGTCCCAGTCAGTCTTGTGCGACCCTGGATTTGGTCACTGTATTATATCCGCTTCCGCTACCAAATAAATTCATCGAGCCTCTCCTCGACGCTCGATGAGATGACAGACGTAGAGTCTTGTATTTCTCTCCCCGCTGTGTTTTTCCACCACCGTCCTATCCTCGAGTCAGTAGTATGCCTCCACACCCCTGTGTCGTGTCCGTCATTATGTATAATTATTGGCGTGCTTGTAATAATTTGGTTGAGCAACCGTAGTTCGACCCTGTAATATATCTTATGCTACTGGCTTATTGTATCAAGAATTTGTCTGCCAGTGTGGAGGATTTCTCTCATACTGGACTTAAAAGATTGGCTTTTCAATAAATATTTTTATTGGAAAACCGGTCGTGACAAGCTTGGTACCAGAGCCAGGCTAACTGTAGGAAGCCACTAGGTGCGATCGCTAATTAGTTATTAGCATGACAGGGCTATTTTATGCTTTTGCAATTGTAGTCATTTTCTGTCAGTCAGCATAAATTTATGATCTGACCCTGCAGAATTTTGCCTACTTTTGTAGATGGCCGACGTCAGCTGCGAGTCTCAGACCTTCGCCAACGTGCCCGATGGGTTCGTCAAGCTTCTTTCTTCCATCGTTCAGGTCGCGATGGGGCCATCCGTGCGCCCAGTCTTCACACTCTACCAGCACCGAGTCAACGACAGTCTGACCATGCACCAGGCCGCGGTGCAGTTCAAGGGAGGGCGTGGTGAGTTACGCCGCTTCCGGTTCGTGGGAAGAGCCATGCCTACGGAGAGGCATGCTACGCAGATGGCAGCCCGCGAGGCGATAGCTCGTCTCAGGGATGTCCTCCCCGTGATGAAGACTCGTCGTTACCGTTATCTTCCGTGCCATGTGCCTTACACCTGTCACTACGCATACTCCTGCCCCAGAGGAGAGCGAGACGAGGCTTTTGAGATGCTCATTGAGTATCTCCGGGCCCTGGAGGCAGCCTTCGACAACCTGGTGGACGACTTCGTAGCTACCCGCATGGACTCAGTCCATGGCTGTACTGCCAACAGGAGGGAGCTCCTACCCATCGCTCCGCCACCGACTTTTGTCTCGTCATCAGCATATTTTACGCCTACTCGTTGCCTGCCTTCTACCGAAGAATTTAACCAAGTCATTGCATCCACTCCAGCGCGCACTACACCAACCTTCGCGCCCACTCCTGTACGTGTTGCTCCGCCCCTGGCAACCGCTCCGCCCGCTCTGCGCAACACTACACGTATGGAGCCCATTAGCGAGGAGGAAGTCGAGTCCCCAACCTCGCTACGCCTCGCCCTCGGCAGGGCAAGGGAGATCGTCAACATCTCTGCCTAAGTACGCTTAGCTGCCGTGTATTGTACTACTTTGTAAGATAGGTGCATAGGCTGTGAGAAGTAGCCTGTTTGCGCATCATGTAGGATCTGGAGAAGTGCACTAGCCTTAATAACATGTCAGGATTATGTACGCATATCCTGAGTGATGTACTGTATAATTACCGCCCGCGTGTAAGATATGTAATGAGCAGTCCTTCTCCGTGCGCAAGTCGATTTGTTTTTCTTAAGTAAGCTTGGGTATTTAATAATATCTGACAGCTTTATGCATTTTATGGATTTGTTTTTGCGACTCTTTCCGCTTTTCTTATGGGTTTTACAAAATATATCCCCAGAGTGAAAAATGTCTCGTCCTTGGACTCGCTCCATGCCAATTCCATTAGAGGAAAATTATGATGCACAACCCAGCAACGAGTTCACTCAGGGACAGTCAAGCCAACCGGGCAACGAATCGGCACATTCACAAATGCGCCGCCTTTATGAACAGAGTCAGCAACAACATCGTGAAATAATGAACCAAGTCATCAACATGGGAAATCACCATGGACAGTATCAACAGCACTCCAAGTTATCTGAGCTACAGAAGACACGTCCTCAAACATTTTCTCATACTGACAAGCCTCTTGAAGCCGAGGACTGGCTTCGAGATATGGAGAGAAAATTAATTATTGCAAAATGTTCAGACCCCGAGAAGGTATTATATGCTCCGCACTATCTCACAGGAGCAGCCGCATCGTGGTGGGAGAATTTTCTGCACATGCATCCCAACGAAAATGACATAACCTGTTATGATTTCAAGGAAGGTTTCCGTCGTGCACATATTCCTAAGAGTATTATGAAAATCAAGAAGAGAGAATTTGATGACCTCAAACAAAGGAACATGACAGTGTCAGATTACAACAGTCAATTTACCCTATTATCCCGCTACGCCAATGAGGAGCGTATGACTGAAATCAAGAAGATGGAGAAATTCCTTGACGGTCTGGCGCCCGCACTTAAATGCCAACTGGTCGTGCGCACTTTTCCTAATTTTAAAACGCTGGTGGACAAGGCCATTACTCTGGAAAATGAGAGACGCAGTCTGGAAGATATCCGCAAGCGAAAAAGGGACCAGACTAATCACACTCGCAATCACCGAAGCAAGATAGATTTTAAAAAGGGTGGGACACCCAAATTCTCATCCAATGTCTCACGCCCAATCAAGAATTTTCATGCAAGGGACAAGGAATTCACCTATCGCCCCGGCGTTACTTGTTACGCTTGTGGAGAAGAAGGGCATTATGCCAAACAGTGCCCCAAGCCAAGGAACTCAACCCCAAAGCCGAACAACGGCGGCAATAATTCAGCGCCCAAACGAAACAATTTCAATCCCAACAATAACCACAGGAAGGGTCATCTGAACCACGTAACCAAAGAGGAGGCACAAAATGCTCCGAATATCGTACTTGGTACGTTTCCTGTCAACACAATACCTGCAATGGTTTTGTTTGATTCTGGAGCTTCTCACTCTTTCATCTCGAAAAGTTTTCCTTTGCAAAATAATTTTTCGATGCTTCCTTTGGAGAAATCCATAATAATCAAGTCCCCCGGGATTCAGCAAGTTTCTCAGAATTACTGTCAGAATGTGGTCATTGAGTTTGAAGGATTGGAGTTTTACGCAAATCTTATTGTATTGGAAAATAAAGGACTGGATGTCATCCTAGGGATGGATTGGCTAACCACCAATAAAGGTTTTATCGACTGTTTCAACAGGACCGTGATTCTCACACACCACCAAGGGAAGACAATAAGAGTATCAGCCAAGGAAGGAAAAAGACCCCGGCAACCGAGATTAAATAAGGTGGACGTTTCTGAGCTAAACAAGGTTCCAGTAGTGTGTGAATTTCCAGATGTATTCCCTGAAGAGCTGCCAGGCATGCCACCAGATCGAGAAATAGAATTCCGCATTGAGCTAGCACCAGGAACCACCCCCATATACAAGAAACCATACAGAATGGCACCATCCGAGTTGATCGAATTGAAGAAGCAAATAAAGGAATTACTGGATAAAGGATACATTCGGGCCAGCTCCTCACCTTGGGGATCACCAATTTTATTTGCCAAGAATAAGGATGGAACGCTGAGATTGTGTATCGACTATCGAGCACTTAACATGGTCACAGTCAAAAACAAATACCCGATGCCAAGGATAAACGATTTGTTTGATCAACTTGCTCAGGCCAAGGTATTCTCAAAAATTGACTTAAGGTCAGGATACCATCAATTGAAGGTACGAACGGAAGATATCCCCAAAACAGCCTTCACCTCCAGATATGGACTGTACGAGTTCACAGTGATGCCATTTGGATTAACTAACGCCCCGGCATATTTTGTTCACCTCATGAACAAAGTATTTATGAAGTTTATGGACAAATTCGTCGTAGTATTCATCGACGATATTCTGGTATACTCCAAAACACCAGAAGAGCACGCAGAACATCTCAGGATTGTACTAGGAGAGCTAAGGAAACACCAATTGTATGCCAAGTTCAGCAAGTGCGAATTTTGGCTAAGACAAGTAGGTTTTCTAGGCCACGTGCTGACTCAAGACGGTATAGCAGTGGACCTAGAGAAAGTCAAGGCCGTACTTGACTGGAAGTCACCAGCCAGCGTAACAGACATACGAAGTTTCTTGGGAATGGCAGGGTATTACCGCAGATTTATTGAAGGATTTTCCACCATATCCAAGCCTATGACACAGTTACTCAAGAAAGATAAGAAGTTTGAATGGACAGAAGCCTGTGAGAAAAGTTTCCAAGAGCTAAAGCGGAAATTAACAACAGCACCAGTATTAATTATACCCGATATACACAAGAATTTTGAAGTATTTTGTGACGCATCCAGAAAGGGTCTCGGATGCGTGTTGATGCAAGAAGGCAAGGTTGTCGCCTACGCTTCAAGGCAACTTCGCAAACACGAGGAAAATTATCCCACTCATGATTTAGAAATGGCAGCAGTTATTCATGCACTCAAGGAATGGAGGCATTTTCTACTTGGGAATCGATGTGAGATATATACGGATCACAAAAGCCTCAAATACATTTTTACGCAGCCAGAACTAAATTTACGGCAACGCCGCTGGTTAGAATTGGTAAAGGATTATGATGTTGGTATCCATTACCATCCAGGGAAAGCAAACGTAGTGGCCGATGCCCTGAGTCGGAACCCCAGCTCCGACGGGAACTATCTGCACAGCTTGAGGCCCGAATTCCATCAAGAATTTGTCAAGCTCAACTTGATAATGGTAGCAGAAGGCACCATATCAAACTTGGAAATACAACCACACCTTGTGGAGAAAATTAAAGAGGCTCAGTCCGGTCACCCCAGCATTGAAGGAATTAAAAGGAAGTTGAGTATGGGCAAGGCCTCGGAATTCGTCATAGACAATGAAGGAATATTATGGTACGGAGAAAGGCTATGCGTGCCAAACATAGAAAACCTTAAACAGCAAGTTTTGACTGAAGCACACACCACTCCATATTCGATCCACCCTGGAGGAACCAAAATGTATAAGGATATTCAGGAAAGATTTTGGTGGCACGGTATGAAGAGGGACATAGCCGCTTTCATTGCATGTTGCGACTCATGTCAACGCATAAAAGCTGAACATCAGAGACCAGCCGGACTACTGCAACCTAACAAAATACCTGAGTGGAAATGGGATGAAATAGGGATGGATTTTATTGTCGGATTACCTCGGTCACGACACGGGAATGATGCCATATGGGTCATCACTGACAGGTTGACCAAAGTAGCACACTTTATTCCAGTGAAGACAACCTACAACACTCAGAGGCTTGCCAGGATTTACCTTGCTCGCATAGTTTGTCTGCATGGTGTCCCGAAGACTATAATAACCGACAGAGGCACTCAGTTCGTCTCAAGATTTTGGGAGCATTTACAACAGGCTCTGGGAACCCAACTAGCCTTCAGTACCGCATACCACCCACAGACTGATGGACAGACTGAACGCATAAACCAAATTTTAGAAGACATGCTGAGAGCATGTGTCCTCACATATGGAACCAGTTGGGAAGAAAGCCTGCCATACACCGAGTTCGCGTATAACAATAGCTACCAGGCCAGCCTACAAATGGCACCATTTGAGGCTTTATACGGACGAAGATGTCGTACCCCATTAAATTGGTCAGAGACCGGAGACAGCCGCATCTTCGGACCAGATATGCTCAAGGAAGCCGAGGAAAAGGTCAAGCTAATCAGAGACCAACTTAAGACCGCTCAAAGTCGACAGAAGAGTTATTATGATCAGAAACATCGTAGGGTCAGCTTCGAACCCGGTGAGTTCGTATACCTGAGAGTGTCCCCTATGAGAGGATTGCAACGGTTTAAGCTTAAAGGAAAATTAGCACCAAGATTCATTGGACCATTCTGCATAGTGGCACGAAGAGGCACTGTAGCCTACCAGCTAGACTTACCCGAAGACTTGTCCGACATTCACGACGTGTTCCACGTCTCTCAATTAAGGAAGTGCGTGAGCAACCCAGAGAAACAAGTATCTCATGAGAACATTGACATACAGCCAGACCTCACTTATCGAGAACGTCCCATAAAAATATTAGAGGAGTCTGAAAGGAGAACCCGACAGAAGACCATCAAGTTTTTCAAAGTCCAATGGAGCAATCACGCCGACAGTGAAGCAACTTGGGAAAGCGAGGATTTTCTTCGGACAGAGCATCCACACTTATTTAAGGATCAGCTGAAATCTCGGGGACGAGATTTTTCCTAAGGGGGTAGGTGTTGTGACACTCCAAAATTTTTTTACTTTGGTTTTCAGCAAAAACTTTGTGGTTTTTGAAAAGAGGCCATTTAAAATTTTTCAGAAAACCTTCCTCTTAAAAAAAAACTTTATTTCCTTTGGCAAGGTCTTTATTCTTGCTTCAAACTTTGGTGTTTGACCTTTTGAAACTTCTTCTTTGTTGGTTCTCTCTCAAAATTATTTTGGGAGTTTAATCTTTTTCTTTTAAAAAGAAACTCCATGAAATTTGGGATTTTCATATCTTGGAACCACCATGACTTGGCATTTTTGCCCATGTGGTAAAACCCCTCCAAAACCTCCCCTACACCTTGTGATCAACCTAAGTTCTCTGTCCCAACTAATCCAAACAAGTTTTGGATTTTTCTCTAATTATTTTCCCCCTCAATTCAATTCTGAAAATTATTTGGAGCCTGAGAGATTTTCAAAGCAAGTGCCCTATTGCATTTGAGTTTTGACCTCAAACCAATTCTCCTGGATTGTCCTTAGCATCCATAACCCAGAACCATCTTGATTCACTCCTCCCCTTTTCAAAATTTTCAAAATTCAGTCTCTGCAAGTTTGGACCAGATTTGCCAAATTTGGTGAAATTCATATCTACACTCCTCCAAAAATTCCAGCAAAATTCAGGCAGCCTATTTGAGCAATGAGAAGCCACTCCACCAAAAATCAGCTCAAGGAAAAATCCCTACATGCCTGGATCATTCTGTCGAACACCTTGCATGCACTGTTTTCCTTACACTTTCAGAAATTCAGTTAAATTCAGTTTTCAGTTTCGACAGTTTCAGTCACGCGGCCACAGTGCACTTGGCACGTTGCTCGCGGCCTCGCTTGCTTGTCCGAAGCTTCACACGTGCACTTGGCGCGACCCTGGCGTCGGTGGCGCCTTGGCCCGCCTGCGCCGGCGTGTCTTGCGGTGGCCGGCTCCCCGTAACGGCCGACAGGGAGGAGAACGGCGGCGCAACGCCGTTCGGCGCCGCCCAAATCCTCTGGTAGCTCCGCGTGGCCGTCTCCGTGCCAGCGCACGCATGCGGCACCGTCGCCGTGGTGCAGCACGCACGGAGCGCGCTCTCTGCCGCCGACGGGCCCGCGCCACCCCGTTCCGTCGAGCTCGACCCAAACACCCAAACCCCGGCCAGTTTAGCACTAAAACGGACCCATTGGACCTCCGTGATGACGCTCGACTCCCTAACCACCCCGACCGAGCACTGCGCCACCGTAATCGCTCGCCGGAAATCTCCGTTCACAGCAACCGCCTCGGGCCGCCTATAAAAAGGGCCCCGAGCTCACCCTCGTGCACGCAGCATCACCACTCCTCACCAAAGCCCCGCCAGGCCACTAGGGGGACCTCGAGGAGGTCTCCTTCCCCAGCTCCGGCCGCCCCGATCCACCTCGGCCTCCAGCTCGATTCACTTCGGTGAGGCCACCTCCGGCGCCCAAACCTCGTCCGTAGCCCTCTCTTGCACCCAGTAGTCTACCCCCCACCTCAATTTAACCTTTGCAGCCCTCTCTGACGAGCCCCTCGACCACCCGAGCCGCCGTCCGCCGGAGCAAAGCTCGCCATCGACGTGGTGCTCGCCGACCGACTCCACCACCATCAACTGACGCGGAAGGGTGCCCTGAGCACGGAGGTACTCTCCGATCTCTCTGCCTCGCCGTGGATCGCCGCCGGCGACCACCGCGGCTCTCGGGCGCCGGCGAACTCTGCTGCCCCGTTTGAACATTTGAACCTGACAGGTGGGACCCCACCGTCAGCCTCTCTGCTCTCTCTTTCGAATCGTTTTCTGGAAGCGCCTTCGGGCAGAATGCGTTTTCTCTTCGGGCTGGCGTAGTCGCTACCGAAGCGTTTTCTGTTTTTATAAACTAGCCCCTGGAAATCTTCTGTTTCATTACAGATAAGTCCCTGGACAAAAACCCTTATAACTTTTAATCAGAAAAGTATTTTTGATTGATTCTTTTTCTGTTCTCTTTAAAATTTTGTCTAGTTTTTTATCAGATTTATTTGAAAAATATTTGGTTTACCTTCTGGGCACTCCTTGGTATTTACGTTAGCGCATATATTTTCTTTAAACCATAGATACCGAAGGAGGTGACGGAGCCGCGAACTTCACCGAGCTAGGCTCCGACTACTCTGAACCAGGCAAGCATGTTTGAACTTTTGATATGATGAGTGTCTCGGCATGTTTTGCATTTAGTTAGTTTCATGGCATGTTGGTAAGCATACCGATGAACATTATTTTATGTGATAATAAGGTGAGTGAGATCAATGATCCATACGTGGATGAATGTGAATATGAATGGCCATGTGTTGGCATGAGGATGGGTACAATGGCAGTGTTGTAGCATGCCAGTCTTACGCCAGACTATGTGACTTCAGTGTCAAACCGTATCGGTCCAGTACCTATCATTTCCTTCCTTGTACTACCACATGTTTTCCGCAAGGAATATGGTTTAGTAAGTTGCAAACCGCTTTCATGGTACACACCAAAGAGGAGAGGCCGTGATGATGGTTCCATGGCCCTGGATTAAAGCCAGTCATCCGGTCAGGGGGCATGGGTGTTTCCGGTTGGGACCGAGAGGGGGGCACCCCTTAGAGCGCGCGTATATAAATTTGATCCCATGCTATTCGAGATTATGATCTCCCCGTCTCAAAATTTTTCTTGGACGATGACTAGGGTGATTCCTAGCATCGAGAGGTAGGATGGGTGTGTACCGGTTAGCTATGTTTTCTTCCGAAATACCATAAACGGAACTAGTCCTTCGTGACTACGGAAATCCGTTGACTGTGGGAAAAATTTTGTACAAACTCTGCAGAGTCATATATTCCTCCAAATCATCTCTTCCATGTCAAGTTTCGTTCCATCTTATCCTAATAAATTGTCAGCTTTGATGACAGAGACTCCGGTGGATCACATGAGTGCTAAGTCCGATTGAATGATTATCCCTGTGGATGGACTAACCTGTTTATTCTCATGGATCGAATGTTTATTATGAGTATTGTTTACTGGTAAATTTAAAGCCCTTTCTGCGATGTCGCTCAGACGTCCGACTGTGGCATTTCTTTTAAAGCCCTTTCTGCGATGTCGCTCAGACGTCCGACTGTGGCATTTCTTTTAAAGCCCTTTCTGCGATGTCGCTCAGACGTCCGACTGTGGCATTTCTTTTAA
>NC_041393.1:20259801-20287661 GCF_002162155.2 Triticum dicoccoides | reverse complement strand
TTTCCCCTTTTTCTTACCCCGTTATGCTAATTTTATTTTAATGTGCATTGATGAATTAATCATGTCGCATCCATGCATGCATTTGTTATATCTTACGTCCGAACTGTCTTGCGAGTACTTTCAAAGTACTCACTGGCTTGTTGATTTGGCCAGATGCTGACGAAGGCGATCTCATGGATGAAGAGTTTGATAGCGAGTCCGACACCTAGAGGAGTCCCAGTCAGTCTTGTGCGACCCTGGATTTGGTCACTGTATTATATCCGCTTCCGCTACCAAATAAATTCATCGAGCCTCTCCTCGACGCTCGATGAGATGACAGACGTAGAGTCTTGTATTTCTCTCCCCGCTGTGTTTTTCCACCACCGTCCTATCCTCGAGTCAGTAGTATGCCTCCACACCCCTGTGTCGTGTCCGTCATTATGTATAATTATTGGCGTGCTTGTAATAATTTGGTTGAGCAACCGTAGTTCGACCCTGTAATATATCTTATGCTACTGGCTTATTGTATCAAGAATTTGTCTGCCAGTGTGGAGGATTTCTCTCATACTGGACTTAAAAGATTGGCTTTTCAATAAATATTTTTATTGGAAAACCGGTCGTGACAAGCTTGGTACCAGAGCCAGGCTGACTGTAGGAAGCCACTAGGTGCGATCGCTAATTAGTTATTAGCATGACAGGGCTATTTTATGCTTTTGCAATTGTAGTCATTTTCTGTCAGTCAGCATAAATTTATGATCTGACCCTGCAGAATTTTGCCTACTTTTGTAGATGGCCGACGTCAGCTGCGAGTCTCAGACCTTCGCCAACGTGCCCGATGGGTTCGTCAAGCTTCTTTCTTCCATCGTTCAGGTCGCGATGGGGCCATCCGTGCGCCCAGTCTTCACACTCTACCAGCACCGAGTCAACGACAGTCTGACCATGCACCAGGCCGCGGTGCAGTTCAAGGGAGGGCGTGGTGAGTTACGCCGCTTCCGGTTCGTGGGAAGAGCCATGCCTACGGAGAGGCATGCTATGCAGATGGCAGCCCGCGAGGCGATAGCTCGTCTCAGGGGTGTCCTCCCCGTGATGAAGACTCGTCGTTACCGTTATCTTCCGTGCCATGTGCCTTACACCTGTCACTACGCATACTCCTGCCCCAGAGGAGAGCGAGACGAGGCTTTTGAGATGCTCATTGAGTATCTCCGGGCCCTGGAGGCAGCCTTCGACAACCTGGTGGACGACTTCGTAGCTACCCGCATGGACTCAGTCCATGGCTGTACTGCCAACAGGAGGGAGCTCCTACCCATCGCTCCGCCACCGACTTTTGTCTCATCATCAGCATCTTTTACGCCTACTCGTCGCCTGCCTTCTACCGAAGAATTTAACCAAGTCATTGCATCCACTCCAGCGCGCACTACACCAACCTTCGCGCCCACTCCTGTACGTGTTGCTCCGCCCCTGGCAACCGCTCCGCCCGCTCTGCGCAACACTACACGTATGGAGCCCATTAGCGAGGAGGAAGTCGAGTCCCCAACCTCGCTACGCCTCGCCCTCGGCAGGGCAAGGGAGATCGTCAACATCTCTGCCTAAGTACGCTTAGCTGCCGTGTATTGTACCACTTTGTAAGATAGGTGCATAGGCTGTGAGAAGTAGCCTGTTTGCGCATCATGTAGGATCTGGAGAAGTGCACTAGCCTTAATAACATGTCAGGATTATGTACGCATATCCTGAGTGATGTACTGTATAATTACCACCCGCGTGTAAGATATGTAATGAGCAGTCCTTCTCCGTGCGCAAGTCGATTTGTTTTTCTTAAGTAAGCTTGGGTATTTAATAATATCTGCCAGCTTTATGCATTTTATGGATTTGTTTTTGCGACTCTTTCCGCTTTTCTTATGGGTTTTACAAAATATATCCCCAGAGTGAAAAATGTCTCGTCCTTGGACTCGCTCCATGCCAATTCCATCAGAGGAAAATTATGATGCACAACCCAGCAACGAGTTCACTCAGGGACAGTCAAGCCAACCGGGCAACGAATCGGCACTTTCACAAATGCGCCGCCTTTATGAACAGAGTCAGCAACAACATCGTGAAATAATGAACCAAGTCATCAACATGGGAAATCACCATGGACAGTATCAACAGCACTCCAAGTTATCTGAGCTACAGAAGACACGTCCTCAAACATTTTCTCATACTGACAAGCCTCTTGAAGCCGAGGACTGGCTTCGAGATATGGAGAGAAAATTAATTATTGCAAAATGTTCAGACCCCGAGAAGGTATTATATGCTCCGCACTATCTCACAGGAGCAGCCGCATCGTGGTGGGAGATGTTCTCGATGCGCTCTCGCAATCTTGATTGTGCGCCTTGCACTTGTCGTTGTAGATCGAAGATAGACGCTTTGGTGATGTAGTTGTTCACGCCGTCGTTGTTATCGTAGACCAGAGATAAAATGCCTTGCCTATCCATCACAAGACTCAAGCAAATATGAGTGGGAGAAAGAGAAGAACTTATACCAATGTACCTTGACTGATGTTGACAATGAATCAAGTTCACTCAAATGCGGACAATGAAATAGCACTATTGGTACCAATCCTTGTTGGTTCTCACACCTACACAAGTAAAGCTTATGGTGGAGCTCGGTGAGGATAGTGGCACAAAAATTTAATAAAAATGTTAGCAAGAGTCAATAATGTTGAAAGAGATTCACAAATTCGCAAGTGAAACAAATGGACCAATAGCAAAGAATAGCACACACGGAAACACACACACGGATAGATAAATGGGGTTGTGCAACCAAGGAATGAGCACAAAATGTGGAATCCACGGAAAACGCTCGTGTTGCCCAACTCAAGAGAGACGCTAGCATGATTGCTCAATAGGCGGATACGACACTTGTGCACAACCTATAAGATGCAAAATGGATAAACTTTTTATCCCAAGTATGCTATGTATGTATGGTTCCCGGTGTTCTCTCAAGATGATCCAAGATGATCGGATATGACAATCTTATATGCAATGTGGTATGATGCTATGACACTTGCTTACAAGCTTCTTTGCTCTCTCTTTTTTCTTTGCTTAAAATCTTATTCTCTTGTTTTTGTATGGCCAATTTTGCACAATGCACAAACCAAGATAGCAATTGTGTATATGCGGGAACAAACTTGTGACACAAGATATGATATGACACCAAGATGATATGGTATGGTATGTAATGGAAGGTATAGACCACTAATGTGCACAAGTCACGTTGCCGGCAATACTCAAATGGCTAGTCTCGATAGGCAAGTAACGCAAAATGGGCTAGGGGTTAACAATGCAATGGCAAGGAGAATATACAATGGTGTCGTCGAGGTTACCGTCCTTTGCGATGATGAGTGGCGGTGTTCTTGGTGTAGATACCAAGATGATGGAGACTCGTCCCTAAGTAGCCGAAACACCTTAGGAAACGGAAAAACTGCAAACTCAAAATCTCAAATGACAAATGTTAAATGGTGGTAGCGGAAAGCAGTGGTGGTTTGCACTTGGCAATGTGGAAGTGGAATGATAGCTATACACGTGTCGGAGTTGAAGTTGTCGTCCCTAAGTAGCCGAAACACCTTAGGAGACACAAGCCACAACTCAAACAAAATTGGGTCAAATTGGGGTGGAAGTGTATGGTGGGCAAGGTTATGTGGAAGTGGTGGTGGTGGTTGATGAAGAAGCAATTGTCCCTAAGTAGCCGAAACACCTTAGGAGACTCAAATCACTACTCAAGCAACCACTAATGCTAAGGGCTAGGTTGAGCTTGTTTGAGTTGATCAAGATGGGTTAGGTTGCGGAAGTCGGTGGTGGCTATGCGGATGATATGGTGGAAGGCCTAGGCAAACTTGCCAAATTTTCAAAAATTTGATGGAGTCAGATTATATTGGTGGTATTTTTGTGGGAAGGGGGATGTCAAGAGCTTCAAAACGAGCTAAAGAACGTCAAAATCGGAGTTTGGATGAATTAGTTATGGCCGAAACAAGAATCAGCCAAAGTCAAAACCTACAGGTTACGGACGTCCGTAAAGGTCGGATGTTCGGGGCGTCGGACGTCCGGAAAGGTCGGAAATCCGTAAATTCAGCTCGGGTTTGGGGTTCCGGTCGTCAGGGAAAGGTCGGACGTCCGGTGCTTCGTGGGGGTCCGGACGTCCGTAAATCGTCGGTCGTCCGGTGGGTCGGGGTCAACGCGAGATGCAAGTTCGGGGACGCGATTTTGGGCGGAAAATGGAGATTTCGGGGTCAAAATTCACGGGATTTCGTGGATGAAAGATGGGGAAATTTGGGGAGATGCTAGATCCACTTGAAACCAAGCAAATCCACGGATCAAAATCAACAAAACATCATCAAAACCAACAAATCACAAAAAAATTGGGGCTATTTTTGGTGGGGATTTTCGGATTTAGGACGAAAACAACAAAATCAAGCCAGAAAACACGGGGTAGGGGCTCCAAAAACATGATCAACGTGGCTCGTGATACCAAGATGATATCATGAGACAAGCTGGCTCTGATCCAAGATGATGTAGGGTGGAACCCTAGGTGGACGATCTTTCACGTTTGGAGTGGATCCTACGGGGAAATACGAAGAACGCGCGGAAGAACACGAGGAAATCACGGGGAGGAACGAGGGAAAACACTCAACCAACAAGGAATCGGTCACACAAGTGCTAGATCAAAGAACACAAAGAGATACACAAGATCCAAAGTCAACAAAGGTAAGGATACAAAGGTAACCGATCTTCTCTGTGAGGAGGTCTTGAATCCACAAGGAGATCTTCCCATGAGGGGGTCTTGAATCCGATAGGATCTTCTCCGAAGAGGCTGCGGTCTCTCACGAGGAGGAGATCCGATGGATGAGCGAAGCTCTATCTCTAACTTGAGCTAAATCAACGCTAAATCTAACTAGGAGGAGGTGGAGGAGTATATATAGTCTAGGGCCATGAAGGGGTAAGTGAAGGGGTACATGGGCTGCGGCCCAACACACTGTGCGCAGACAGGCATCGGACGTCCGGAGGGTTCCGGTCGTCCGGAGGCTCGGGAAGGTCCGGACGTCCGGTGCTCTTCGGACTTCCGTAGATTCGGCTCGGGTGCGCTTCGGTCGGACGTCTGGAGGGGGCCGGTCGTCCGGAGGCTTGCGGGGTCCCGGACGTCCGGAGTTCTTCGGATGTCCGCAAATTCGGTTTGGTGGTCGCTGGCACGGTCGTCTGGAGGGGGCCGGTCGTCCGGAGCCTGGGAGTCGTCGGACGTCCGGCCGCTGTAGCTTCAGGCGGCTTCTTCTCTTGGTCCTTGTACTTGGTGTCCTCGTCGTCTTGTCCATGGTCTTCCTCCTTGTTCCTGGTCATGCATAGCACATATATATGAGGTAGTAACCATGTCTCACATGTGGGAAGTGAAGGTTCAGAGAGGAGCGAGTTCACCTTGTGTCCAATGGTGTATAGTTGAGGTCTCGTCATAAGTCCTCTTAGGGTTTGGAGAGTAGTCGGAGTGTACATGGGGATGAACGCGGGATGCTCCGCATCAAGAAGTAACCAAGTGGATAGCAAGGGCTCTCACACAAATATGAGCTAAACCAATGCTAAATCTAATTAGGAGGTGGGGGAGACCTATTTATAGTCGTAGTGCAAATGGAGGTCAAAGCGAAGGGATACAAGGGCTCCAGCCCGCAGGTTTGGTCGCTCAGGGGTCGGACGTCCGGAAGGCGTCGGACGTCCGGAGGCTCGGGGCGGTCCGGACGTCCGGCTGGGCTCGGGCGTCTGTAGAATCGGCTCGGTCGTAGGCGCGTCGGACGTCCGGAGGGTGTCGGTCGTCTAGATCTTCGCGACGGTCAGGACGTCCGAAAGTTGTCGGTCGTCCGTAGATCTGGCTCAGGTGCTTACCGTCCGGTCGTCCGGTCCGCCTCGGACGTCCGTAGATTTGTTTCGGGTGGCGAAGTACCGGACGTCCGGAAGGCTCGGTCGCCCGTGTCCTGGAACTCGTCGGACGTCCGGACTTGGTCGGTCGTTCGACGCCTGTAGCTTCAGCAGCATCTCTTCTTCTTCTTCAACATGCTCGAAGTCCTCGTCGTCTTGGCTCTTGCAAGTAGTTGTTCCTTGGCTCACCTCCATGTACCTAATTACGCATAGAGTTTCCGAATGAGGCAGTAGCCATGTCTCGTGAGTAGGAGGAGGGAGTTCGGAGAGGAGCGAGTTCACCTTATCTTCGATAGCCTTAGCTCGGGCTCGTGTCATGGGCCCACGTGGTGTTGAGGGAGATGTCGATGCGTCCATGGGGATGAGCGAGGGATGCTCCGCATTAGTGATGAATGCCGTTGCGGCTTTATCTGACTCCGCCATCTTGATTTGATGGTATCCGGAGTATGCGTCGAGGAAACACAAAGAGTCGTGTCCTGCGGTAGCATCGATGATTTGATCGATGGGGGGGAGGGGGAAGGGATCCTTGGGGCAAGCCTTATTGAGGTCCTTGAAATCGACGCATAAGCGCTTTGTCCTTCTTTGGTACCATCACCAGGTTTGCTAGCCAGTCCGGATGTTTTATTTCTCTGAAGAATCCAGCCTCGAGTAGTTTGGCTAGCTCTTCTCCCATGGCTTGTCGCTTGGGTTCTAAAAAGCACCGAAGAGTCTGCTTGACCGGCTTGTATACCTTTAGTATGTTTAGGCTACGCTCGGCCAGCCTGCGTGGGATACCTGGCATATCTGAAGGATGCCACGCGAAGATGTCCCAATTCTCGCGCAAGAACTCTCGTAGTGCAGCGTCTATTGTGGGGTTTAGTTGTGCCCCAATTGATGCGGTTTTTGTAGGGGCTGTTGGGTGGACCTGGAATTTGACTATTTCGTCTGCTGGTTTAAAAGAGGTGGACTTGGGTCGTCTGTCGACTATCAGGTCATCCCTGTCCATTGTGGAGTGCAGCGTAGTTAACTCTTCGGCTGTGAGGGCTTCAAATAATGCCTCCAGGGCTAGTGCGGTGGTTTTATTTTCGGCGCGGAGTGCTATGTCCGGATCGCTGGCTAGAGTGATGATTCCAATGGGCCCAGGCATCTTAACCTGTAATGGGGTATAGCTTGGAAGCTTGTGAATGCATCCCGCCCTAAAAGGGTGTGGTATCCACTGTTAAACGGGGCCACTTGGAATGTGATTTCTTCAGACCTATAATTCTTCGGCGTGCCGAATACCACATCCAGTGTAATTTTTCCCGCGCATCGTGCCTCCCGACTAGGGATGATTCCTCTGAAGGTTGTGCTGCATTGCTCAATGCGGCTCTTATCTCTTTCCATTTTGTTAAGAGTTTCCTCATAGATGAGGTTTAATCCGTGATACATCTCCAACGTATCTATAATTTATGAAGCATTCATGCTATTTTATTATCTGTTTTGAATGATTACGGGCTTTATTATACACTTTTATATTACTCTTGGGACTAACCTATTAACCGGAGGCCCAGCCCATATTGTTGTTTTATTGCCTGTTTCAGTATTTCGAAGAAAAGGAATATCAAACGGAGTCCAAACGGAATGAAACCTTTGACAGTGTGATTTTTGGAAAGATTATGATCCGGGAGACTTAGAGTTGAAGTAAAGGAAGCGTTGAGGAAGCCACGAGACAGGGGGGGCGCGCCCTACCCTCTCATGGGACCCTCGAGGCTCCCCCGACCGACTTCTTTCGCCTATATAAGCCTACGTACCCTAAAAACATCAAAAACAAAGATAGATCGGGAGTTCCGCCGCCGCAAGCCTCTGTAGCCACCAAAAACCTCCCGGGAGCCCGTTTCGGCACCCTGCCAGAGGGGAAACCCTTCAATGGTGGCCATCTTCATCATCCCGGTGCTCTCCATGACGAGGAGGGAGTAGTTCACCCTCGGGGCTGAGGGTATGTATCAGTAGCTATGTGTTTGATCTCTCTCTCTCTCTCTCTCTCTCGTGTTCTCTCTAGGGCACGATCTTGATGTATCACGAGCTTTGCTATTATAGTTGGATCTTATGATGTTTCTCCCCCCCTCCCCCTCTACTCTCTTGTGATGAATTGAGTTTTCCTCTTGAAGTTATCTTGTCGGATTGAGTCTTTAAGGATTTGAGAACACTTGATGTATGTCTTGCCGTGTTTATTTGTGGTGACAATGGGATATCACGTGCCACTTGATGTATGTTTTGGTGATCAACTTGCGGGTTAAGCCCATGAACCTATGCATAGGGGTTGGCACATGTTTTTGTCTTGACTCTCCGATAGAAACTTTGGGGCACTCTTTGAAGTACTTTGTGTTGGTTGAATAGATGAATCTGAGATTGTGTGATGCATATCGTATAATCATACCCATGGATACTTGAGGTGACAATGGAGTATCTAGGTGACATTAGGGTTTTGGTTGATTTGTGTCTTAAGGTGTTATTCTAGTACGAACTCTTGAATAGATTGATCCAAAAGAATAACTTTGAGGTGGTTTCGTACCCTACCATAATCTCTTCGTTTGTTCTCCGCTATTAGTGGCTTTGGAGCGACTCTTTGTTGCATGTTCAGGGATTGTTATATGATCTATCTATGTTATTATTGTTGAGAGAACTTGCACTAGTGAAAGTATGAACCCTATGCCTTGTTTCCTACTATTGCAATACCGTTTGTGCTCACTTTTATCATTAGTTACCTTGCTGTTTTTATATTTTCAGATTACAAAAACCTATATCTAACATCCATATTGCACTTGTATCACCATCTCTTCGCCGAACTAGTGCACCTATACAATTTACCATTGTATAGGGTGTGTTGGGGACACAAGAGACTCTTTGTTATTTGGTTGCAGGGTTGTTTGAGAGAGACCATCTTCATCCTACGCCTCCCATGGATTGATAAACCTTAGGTCATCCACTTGAGGGAAATTTGCTACTATCCTACAAACCTGTGCACTTGCAGGCCCAACAACGTCTACAAGAAGAAGGTTGTGTAGTAGACATCAAGCTCTTTTTCGGCGTCGTTGCCGGGGAGGTGAGTGCTTGAAGATATATCTTTAGATCTTGCAATCGAACCTTTTTGTTTCTTGTTTTATCACTAGTTTAGTTTATAAAAGAAAACTACAAAAAAAATGGAGTTGAGTTTGTCTCATACGCTTTGTCTTTTTAATATCTTTCGTGAGTATGATGGAAAGGAAAATTGTGCTCAATTGCTAGAAGAAGAAATCTATAGAATTCTTGGTACTAAATCTTTGAATGATGATCATGATTGCAATGTTGTTAGTATGAACTCTTTGAATATCCATAGTACTAATGATGATTGCACTAGTTATGATGAAAATGTCTCCTATAAGCATGTCAATTTTTGTGGAGAGCATTGGGTTTGCATAGATACACCAAATAGGGAAGATAGATATTGCAAGAGGCATAAGTATTTAGAAACTAAATTGTTGCAAGAAAGGCTTGATGATTGTGCTGAAAGATTCAATATTTTTCGTGCCCCTTGTGAACTTTGCAATGAACGTGGTCATTTAAATCTCCAATGCAAATTGTTTCATGATCGAATCGTGTCCAAAAATTGTGATAACTTGATTACCCTTGGGCATCATAAAGAGCTTAGTCTTCTTTTGGGGTATGAAGAAATGAAACGTATAACTGAGAGTATTCCAAAATTTAATCTTGATAGATTTCTTGATTTTGATCTAGAGGATATTTATATGTTTTGTGTGGTGAATTGCATTGAAAATCCTTATATTGCCAGTTACCTAAAGAAAAGGAAGCAAATAGAAGATGAAGAGAATACTAATGAAAGGGAAGATACTTCCCAATCTCCTCCTATTATTTCTTATGATGAATCAGGTTACGAGGAGGAGCTTTCTATTCAACCAATCTCATCAATAAGGAGCTCAAAGAGGAAGGTTGAACCCACACATAATGTGAAGAAGAAAAATAAAAGAAGGAGCAACAAAGGTAGAAAGGTATCCCTCCCAAATGATGTTGCTTTTACTACTCATTGTGATGATGATAATTGCTATACTATTGGTGCTATCCATATTTTTAATGATGAGAGTGATTATGCTTATGATATGAAAGGGCCCAAGCTTGGGGAAGCTATGTTTGATGAGGATGAAATATTTGAGAATATATTTGCTGAAATTAATGTTTTTCCCAAGCTTGGGGATGCTATGTTTAATGAAGATGATATTTTTAGCATCCCAAGTTTTGATATGCAAAGTTGTTATGATGATAGCATGCCTCTTACCTATGATGATTATATTGATGAAAGTGGGTTTGGAAGAGTATCAACTTTAGGAAGTAGTGATCCCACTATTTTGGAGGATGTTGAATTTTATTGTGATGAATACGAAAGTGGATTTGGAAGAGTGTCAACTTTATTTAGTGATTCCACTATCTTGGGAGAGGTTTCAATCGATTATGATGAGAACGAAGTTGCTACTTATGATGATTATTGTGATGAAACTTATGCTATAAAAAGTAGTGATGATTATATTTACAAATCTTGTCATGATTATGATTACTCTTTTTCTTAATATTACTCTTTTAATGTGAAACATTTTTTAGTATTCAAGTATCTTATGATACTCCCACTATTCCAAATGAGAAGAATTTTGCTTATGTGAAGAGTAGTAAAATTTCTATGCAAGTAGATCATGAAAAGAATGCTTTAGGTGCTGGTTATATTGTTGGATTCATTCATAATGCTACTGAAAATTATTATGAGGGAGGAACATATGCTTGTAGGAATTGCAATAATGTCAAGTTTCCTCCCTATGTGTTGAAAATTTTGAAGCTATGCTTGTTTTACCTTCCTATGCTAGTTGATCCTTGTTCCCATAAATTGTTTGCTCAAAAAATCCCTATGCATAGGAAGTGCGTTAGACTTAAATGTGCTAGTCATATGCTTCATGATGCTCCCGTTATGTTTCAATACTTATCTTTTATGTGAGCATCATTGTCATCATCATGCCTAACTAGAAAGGCATTAAAGAAAAGCGCTTGTTGGGAGACAACCCAATATTTACCCTTACCGTTTTTGTGTGTTCACATGATTATACTACTGTAGTAATCATGTTTTATAGCTTTTGTTTCAATAAAGTGCCAAGTAAGACCTTTAGGATAGCTTACGGTGATACTTGTGTTGATCCTGCTGAGAATCAGAAACTTTTGCACCCAGTAAATTAGTTTTGTTAATTCACATAAACGTGATATTGATCTGATTATTTTTGCTATGGATTGGTACACGAATTTCTTAGTACTTCCTAATTTTTTAGGATTTTTGGAGTTCCAGAAGTATACGTTTGATACAGATTACTACAGACTATTCTGTTTTTGTCAGATTCTGTTTTCTATGTGTTGTTTGCTTATTTTGATGAATCTATGAGTAGTATCGGAGTGTATGAACCATAGATAAGTCAGAATACAGTATGAATAATGTTTTACATCTTTAGTTTCAATAAAAATGTCAAGGATAGCCTTTACCATGCTTATTTTGCTAGTATACATGTTGCTGTTTGAAAACAGAAAGTTTACCGTTGTTGCAAAAATTCCCTAGAAAGTCAGAGAATGATATAATGTTGAAACTTTTTGCATAATGAGCTCTGATAAATCTTATGCAGCGTAGTATTTTTCTCATGATTTTTGGAGTTAGGAAAGTATTGATACTCTTGCATTCTTTACAGACTGTACTGTTTTGGCAGATTGCTGTTATGTTTGCATTGTTTGCATATGTTTGCTTGTTTAATGATTCTATTTGAGGATAGGAGTATTAAATATGCAGAGGCATTTAGTATGCAATGTTGAATAATAATTGTAGTGATTTTTTACAGTAGAAAATGATAAGGTTTTGCATTGGTTTATACTAACCTATCTCACGAGTTCTTGTTGAGTTTGGTGTGGATGAAGCTTTTGATAAAAAGAGAAACCTTGATATGAGAGGAATTAAGGAGACACAAAAGTTCAAGCTTGGGGATGCCCAAGGCACCCCAAGATAATATTTCAAGAAGTCTCAAGCATCTAAGCTTGGGGATTCCCCGGTAGGCATCCCACCTTTCTTCTTCAACAACTATCGGTTAGTATCGGTTGAGCCTAAGTTTTTGCTTCTTCACATGAGTTGTGCTATCCTTGCAATTTCATTTTATTTTGTTTTGCTTGCTGTTTGAATAATTTATCAAGATCTGAAATTCTTAAATGAGAGAGAGTCTTCACATAGTTACATAATTATTTAGCTACTCATTGATCTTCACTTATATCTTGTTGGAGTAGTTTGTCATTTTACTCGTGTTCTTCACTTATATCCTATGAGTAAATGGTTGAATGATTTGAAAGTCATAAATCTGAAATTATGTATGCTTCATTTGCTTATCCTATGGGGAGTAATGACTTCACATCTAAAAAGTAGAGGTTGTAAATTTATTGAAGGTTAGCAAGCATTGTATTGGTCATTTGAACAATTCATGAAAGAATATTGAAGGAAGAGAGATTTCTTATATAAATACACTATCCTAGACATCTTTTATAATTGGAGCACTCATTAAGTATGACATGCTAAAAAGTTGATGTTGGATAAGGAAGACAACGTAATGGGTTATGTTTTCGCACATCTCAGTTAAAGTATATTGTCATGGATCATTCAAACATGTTGAGCTTGCCTTCCCCCCTCATGCTAGCCTAAATTCCTTGCACCAAGTAGAGATACTACTTGTGCTTCCAAATATCCTTAAACCCAGTTTTGCCATGAGAGTCCACCATACCTACCTAAGGATTGAGTAAGATCCTTCAAGTAAGTTGTCATCGGTGCAAGCAATAAAAATTGCTCTCTAAATATGTATGATCTTTTGGTGTGAAGAAAATATCTTTATACGATCTTGTTATGGAAGCAATAAAAGCGACGGACTGCATAATAAAGGTCCATATACAAGTGGCAATATAAAGTGACGTCCATTCGCATTACGATTTTGTGCATCCAACCCTAAAAGCGCATGACAACCTCTGCTTCCCTCTGCGAAGAGCCTAACTTTTACTTTATGTCTTTTACTTTTATGCAAGAGTCAAGGTGATCTTCACCTTTCCCTTTTTCATTTTATCCTTTGGCAAGCACCTTGTGTTGGGAAGTTTTATGAGATGAACTACTGTTATGACATATTATCATGATAGAAAGGGTGATTGAAATTATCATGGATCAAACTTGTGCACCTTCTAGCATTCACACTTCATAAATTCTTTCTTTTATCATTTACCTACTCGAGGACGAGTAGGAATTAAGCTTGAGGATGCTGATATGTCTCCAACGTATCTATAATTTATGAAGCATTAATGCTATTTTATTATCTATTTTGAATGATTACGAGCTTTATTATACACTTTTATATTACTCTTGGGACTACCTATTAACCGGAGGCCCAGCCCATATTGTTGTTTTATTGCATGTTTCAGTATTTCGAAGAAAAGGAATATCAAATGGAGTCCAAACGGAATGAAACCATCGGCAACGTGATTTTTGGAAAGATTATGATCCAGGAGACTTAGAGTTGAAGTAAAGGAAGCGTCGAGGAAGCCACGAGACAAGGGGGGCGCCCACCCCCTCGGTGCGCCCTACCCTCTCATGGGCCCCTTGAGGCTCCCCCGACCGACTTCTTTCGCCTATATAAGCCTACGTACCCTAAAAACATCGAAAACGAAGATAGATCGGGAGTTCCGCCGCTGCAAGCCTCTGTAGCCACCAAAAACCTCTCGGGGCCCGTTCCGGCACCCTGCCGGAGGGGGGATCCCTCACCGGTGGCCATCTTCATCATCCTGGCGCTCTCCATGACGAGGAGGGAGTAGTTCACCCTCGGGGCTGAGGGTATGTACCAGTAGCTATGTGTTTGATCTCTCTCTCTCTCTCGTGTTCTCTCTATGGCACGACCTTGATGTATAGCGAGCTTTGCTATTATAGTTGGATCTTATGATGTTTCTCCCCCTCTACTCTCTTGTAATGGATTGAGTTTTCCCTTTGAAGTTATCTTATCGGATTGAGTCTTTAAAGATTTGAGAACACTTGATGTATGTCTTGCCGTGTTTATCTGTGGTGACAATGGGATATCACGTGCCACTTGATGTATGTTTTGGTGATCAACTTGAGGGTTCCGCCCATGAACCTATGCATAGGGGTTGGCACACGTTTTCGTCTTGACTCTCAGGTAGAAGCTTTGGGGCACTCTTTGAAATACTTTGTGTTGGTTGAATAGATGAATCTGGGATGTGTGATGCATATCGTATAATCATACCCACGGATACTTGAGGTGACAATGGAGTATCTAGGTGACATTAGGGTTTTGGTTGATTTGTGTCTTAAGGTGTTATTCTAGTATGAACTCTTGAATAGATTGATCTAAAAGAATAACTTTGAGGTGGTTTCGTACCCTACCATAATCTCTTCGTTTGTTCTCCGCTATTAGTGGATTTGGAGTGACTCTTTGTTGCATGTTGAGGGATTGTTATATGATCTATCTATGTTATTATGGTTGAGAGAACTTGCACTAGTGAAAGTATGAACCCTATGCCTTGTTTCCTACTATTGCAATACCGTTTGTGCTCACTTTTATCATTAGTTACCTTGCTGTTTTTATATTTTCAGATTACAAAAACCTATATCTAACATCCATATTGCACTTGTATCACCATCTCTTCACCGAACTAGTGCACCTATACAATTTACCATTGTATTGGGTGTGTTGGGGACACAAGAGACTCTTTGTTATTTGGTTGCAGGGTTGTTTGAGAGAGACCATCTTCATCCTACGCCTCGCACGGATTGATAAACCTTAGGTCATCCACTTGAGGGAAATTTGCTACTGTCCTACAAACCTGTGCACTTGCAGGCCCAACAACGTCTACAAGAAGAAGGTTGTGTAGTAGACACCAATCCGCCGCCGCCGTCCATGAGCACTTTAGTAAGCTGGAAGCCGTCCACGATTGGGCTAAGGACCAAAGCGGCTGGTGCTCGGACTGTTCGGAATTGAGGTTCGTCACTAGCATTGAAAGTTATGGCTGTATCGTTCCACATATTTATTGTTGCGATGTGGCAGACTTCGGTGAGGCTGCGGAGTGCTCGCTTACGCCTATTGTTTGAGGCGAAAGTCTCGAAGACTGTCAGTACTGTATTGTTATTCTCCATGGGATGGTGCTCTGCGGTATTGCTGATGAGGAGGTCCTCGCCGCCCTTGGCCACCTGCCGAAGTATCCAACATGCTCTAAGGCTGTGTGTTTGTATGATGCCCATTGCACTGTGAATTTCGCATGGCCTGTTGAGCCATCCCTCCAGTACGGTTCCACGCCCTATAGAGGGCATTGGCTTCTTTGTAATTGGATTGGGTGACTTGCGAGAGCGCACCCTTTTAGTTCGGACGAGGGGTTTAGTTAGAGCCGGAGGATCCCAGAATTTTGTTTGGGTTTTCTAGGCGCTTTCCATCGCACAGTACTTTTGTACTATGGCCGCGAAGTCGGCGAAGTGTGCTATGTCACGGCGACTTATAGCGTTGAGAATTCCCTTGTCCATGCAATTTTTGCATAAGAATGAGACTGCATCTTCCTCGTAACAGTCCTTGACCTTGCTCATTACAAGGATTAATCTGGAACAAAAGTGATGTACTGTCTCTTGGGGCTCTTGTCTAATGTGGGAAAGATAACTTGTGTCTGGGTGGGTGGGTGGCTTTAAGTCCAAATCCTGACCTGATCTGAGACCCAGGGGCAAAGGAGCTCCCGAGCTTGGCAGCTCGGACTCCGGGATGTTGCCCAATATTTGGGGCCTGTTGCCCGATTCTAAGTTTGGAGCCTGGGCCATGTCCTCCCATGGACAGGTATCCGGCTCGGAGAGCTCGGGAATCCGGACATAGTTCATCCTCAAAATAGAGGAAGAATCATTGTTTTGTTCCTCCACCACTGCTATCTGATGGGTGACCGGTGGAGAGTTAATCTCCCTTTGGTCGAGTTTAAGCCCGATCCGATCATAGTCCGTAGTGACTCCTAGGGCGGCGATGCAATCCAAGAGCTCGTTCAGGGAGGAGAGCTCTATTGGATCCATTTGCTCGGTGAATTCCGAGCTGACGTGGAGGCTGTTCTTGATGACCTGGGAAGTCATCGTCGACGTGGCAGCCGAATGGGCGGCCATGACGAAACCGCCCAGCCAGAGAGTCTGGCCTACAGCCAGGGTCCCTCCAGAGGTGATGTTGTCCTTGACAACAAGGCGAGCCATCAAGCCTTATCAGGACGGCACAGTGGAACTCTCAATGAAAGCACTAATGTCGGTGTCAAAACCGGTGGATCTCAGGTAGGGGGTCCCGAACTATGCGTCTAAGGCTAATGGTAACAGGAGGCGGGGGACATGATGTTTACCCAGGTTCGGGCCCTCTCGATGGAGGTAATACCCTACTTCCTTCTTGATTGATCTTGATGATATGAGTATTACAAGAGTTGATCTACCACGAGATCGTAGAGGCTAAACCCTAGAAGCTAGCCTATGATTATGATTGTCGTTGTCCTATGAACTAAACCCTCCAGTTTATATAGACACCGCAGGGGGCTAGGGTTACACAGAGTCGGTTACAGAGAAGGAGATCTACATATCCGAATTGCCAAGCTTGCCTTCCACGCAAAGTAGAGTCTCATCCGGACACGGGACGAAGTCTTCAATCTTGTATCTTCATAGTCCAACAGTCTGGCCAAAGTATATAGTCCGGCTGTCCGAGGACCCCTTAATCCAGGACTCCCTCAGTGGGCGCGCCCCCCACCCTCGTGGGCCCCTCGTGGCTCAACCGACCTACCTTCCTTCGCCTATATATATCCACGTACCCCAAAAACATCCAGGAGCACCATGAAAAACTATTTCCACAGCCGCAACCTTCTGTATCCGCGAAATCCCATCTTGGAGCCTTCGCTGGTGCTCCGCCGGAGGGGGAATCGACCATGGAGGGCCTCTACATCATCTCCAAGGCCTCTCCAATGAGTTGTGAGTAGTTTACCACAGACCTTCGGGTCCATAGTTATTAGCTAGATAGCTTCTTCTCTCTCTTTGAATCTCAATACAAAGTTCTCCTCGATCTTCTTGGAGATCTATTTGATGTAACTATTTTTGCGGTGTGTTTGTCGAGATCCGATGAATTGTGGGTTTATGATCAAGTTTATCTATGAGAAATATTTGAATCTCCTTTGAATTCTTTTATGTATGATTGGTTATCTTTGCAAGTCTCTTTGAATTATCAGTTTGGTTTGGCCTACTAGATTGATCTTTCTTGCAATGGGAGAAGTGCTTAGCTTTGGGTTCAGTCTTGCGGTGTCCTTTCCCAGTGACAGCAGGGGCAGCAAGGCACGTATTTTATTGTTGCCATCGAGGATAAAAAGATGGGATTTATATCATATTGCTTGAGTTTATCCCTCTACATCATGTCATCTTGCTTAATGCGTTACTCTGTTCTTATGAACTTAATACTCTAGATGCAGGCAGGAGTCGGTCGATGTGTGGGGTAATAGTAGTAGATGCAGAATCGTTTCGATCTACTTGTTGCGCACGTGATGCCTATATACATGATCATGCCTAGATAATCTCATAACTATGCACTTTTCTATCAATTGCTCGACAGTAATTTGTTCACCCACCGTAATACTTATGCTATCTTGAGAGAAGCCACTAGTGAAACCTATGGCCCCCGGGTCTATCTTTTATCATATAAGTTTCCAACCTACTTTTATTTGCAATCTTTACTTTCCAATCTATATCATAAAAATACCAAAAATATTTATCTTATCTTATTATCTCTATCAGATCTCACTTTCACAAGTTACCGTGAAGGGATTGACAACCCCTTTATCGCATTGGTTGCGAGGTTCTTGTTTGTTTGTGTAGGTACGAGGGACTTTTGAGGAGCCTCCTACTGGATTTATACTTTGGTTCTCAACAACTGAGGGAAATACTTATGCTACTTTGCTCCATCACCCTTTCCTCTTCAAGGGAAAACCAACGCAGTGCTCAAGAGGTAGCATGCCTACTGTGAAAGGCAAAGGAAGCACATTGAGCCTAGTAGCCGCCGCCACCATATTATCCACCGGGATAGAATAATGACTAGGTGTGTTGAGAACCGCTGAGGCGGGGTCTGATCCCTACAGGGTCAAACAGCCAAGGCTCAGCCGCCACCCCACTCCCTGGCACCTCTGCAGCCCGGGTTGTGCCCGGCGGGTTACTTGGTCCTGCCCTGGGTGTGTTAAAAAGATTCCGCGCCTCATATTGCAAAGGCAGGCGGGTTTGATGTCTCCTTCGAAGAACAACATTGGATGCGTTCTAATCCAGACTTAGGCGAAAAGCCTCCGCCCTTATACGTTGTGACTCAACATCCATCTGGGTGTGTTCCTTGCCATCCTGATGCTCTCTGCATTGAGATCCTCCTAGGCTTTGCCTATCTCATCTCACACCTTTCCATTCTCTACATTATGTTCTACTTGATTCGCTGCAGTAACCTCTGCCGCTAGCAAGGTTGTCAAAGTGCCCAAGAGATCTGACAAAACCTGAGTCGGCGGCCTCCCTGAGCCGCCAAAACTAGTTGTTGTAGCCGCCAAACTAGACGTCATAGCTGCAGTTGTTGATGAATTGAGAGCCGGCCCATGACAGCCATGAAGATAGCAGCCCTGGAAGGCGGCTCATAGGGGTCCGGAATACTGTCGCCATCGGAATAACCCACGAGCCCTCCTTCTTGAAGCCTGTAAACTGACTCCATCTCTCTGGTCGAGGACTCGTCATCTGAGTAGATGAGAGTCTTCCCTCCAGATGCAGAGTTTTCTGTAAGCTCCATACCTTGTGTGAAGCCGACGAAAACATGCTTCGGCCAGGTTTAACCCGGGCGGGTTGCGCGTGCCGAGTCGACTCGACGAGGTCGGTGAAGATATCCTGCTCAGGCTCAGATTTGTCGATCTTTCCAATGAAGACATGAATCCCGCCGAAGGGGGCCCGGTACCCGTACTCGATTGAGTCGGCCTCGGGGCCCCAGCCAGCGTCGTCGATGTAGAGCTTGCCGCGGCGACTCTCGGTCATCCTTCCAATGTCGTATCCCTCGATCCCTGGGAAAGAGCCCTTCAAGAACCCGAAACCACCATGCACTGGCCCCACGGGTGGGCGCCAACTATCGTGGGTTTAACACGAAAGATGTCCTAGCAAAAGGACTTAAGCATGGAGCCATCGCAACATAGGTTAGCTTGAAAGGGTTGAGCGGGACGAAAGATATGAGTTTACCCAGGTTGCCCCCTCACGATCGAGGTAAAATCCTACACCCTGCTTTGAGTTGTATTGCTTGAGTATCGATTAGAAGGGAGCGGATTCACTTGACCTAGCTATCGATTGATTGTCACCTGGGTTTACCCGCCACAGAGACTCGCCTTTATATACACAAGTCAAGGCTCTAGGCTTACAAGAGTCTGGGTCGGTTTATATCTCATGATCGACCCAGGTTCTAAGTCGCCTTGCCTTGCTAAGCAAGCCGCCACCGAGCGGCTTACAACTCCGGGTCACGCACCGTCTTCTGGCCTTCGGCCCTCATCCGGCTCACTACGTAAGTCGCCCTAGTCTTCATGTCTTGATCTCCTGGGCCGCTTTCAAGGCCTTACTGTTAAATCGCCAACTTCCTAACCCGACCCTTCTAGGGCGGGTCATACCATGGGGTTATATCCCCAACAAGATGTGTAAAGAGCTCAGAAAGAGGGATATCCGCCACCTCAGGAGCGACTCGCGTCTCCTGCAGCGACATCTCTGGTGAAACCTCAACCACCATCTGCGTGTGATAATACCGAATCATCTCCAGGAAGGCCATCATTAGAGTCCTCCATCTCCATGCGGTCACTCCATAAGCGACTAGGCGCGGACACTACCTAGAACGAACCAAATCGGTGAGAGGCCACCGGAGTGGACAAGGGGGCCGACCCCTTCTTTTTCCTTAGCTCAATCGACTGCATGGATTTTCCGGCCGGCGTCTTCTTACCAGACTGGTCATTGGGATTTCCATCCATCCCCTGGTTACCACTACCGTCACCGTCTCCGCCCTCGGTCATATCAACATCAATGTCCCCATTGTTATTATCTACATGAGGAACCTCCTCAACCACAACATCCAGATTGTAACTCAGACCATCATAGTTCCATGGTACATAATCCGAGATATATTCCGCACCCACCACACCGACGAGTAGCCTAGCAACTCCATGCACACGAGTATATGTCATATCTACCTTCTCTGTTTTACCGAACATAGAACCGAGACTCAAGAGAATAAGAAAGTCATTAAGCAAAGTCTTTGGAACACTCGTGAGTCTGACCCATACCTTCTCCAGCGGTGTCCCTGTCGGCTCAGGTTTTGCAAACTCGTCAAACTCAAGAATACACTCGCTCCCAGGCACCCTACTGAGTTCACACTTAAGCAAGTGGTTAAGATCCTCTCTCCTAGGGAACTCAACTCTGTAAACCTGATCCTCCAACATGACAGGTGACCAGTGGAAAGACTCAGAAACTAGCCGTCTGAGCTGCTGACACACCCGTTCCTCTGTCAATGTCCCTTTAGTAACTTTGACCAGACCAAATTTTGAGCTCTTCGACGTGGGGGTCATTGAGATCGTACGTGGAGTCTCGAAGAACATAAGCTTGGTGTTGTAGACATCATAAATATTCACGACAGGTGTGGGTACAAGAAGCAACGGAAAATCGTCAGATGAGTGTCCAGGCTTCAAGCATATGTCACATAACACCATCATGCAATCAATCATGAAGTGGCCTGGAAGCCCACAACGATAGCAGGTCATCTTTTCTTTCTTGTGTGTCGCCTTATTAGCCCTCATATTTTCAGCTTTGTCACTACCTTTGTTGCTCACCCCATCTCTGTCATCGGTAGTCATCACAGCTGGCACGGACACCGCCGCCGACGTCTTAACCACATCGCCTTCGCAACATCAGGAAGAGACGCCATGGAAGTAGAGGTAATGGATGCGGCTGTCTTCACCGCCCCACCGTCGTGTTTGCCAGTTTGATTGCTGACTGCTTACGGTATACCTTGGGGGCATACAGACAACGCGGAGGGGGGGGGGGGTTCTGCCATCCCCTCCCCGACCTCCCCGCTGACGATAATTGCACGCCGTTCTTCTGTCTCACTCACATAGTCAGAACCACATGACGTAGCATTAGCGACCGCACCAGCCTGGGCCATATACACGGCTGATCTCGCTCCATTATTTTGCATGTCACACTAGGCCATACACCCAACCGCGACCGGCCCACCAACCGAGTGAAGCCCATCCGCGCTCAACATGGAATTCAAACGCGCCGCCCTTGCGGATCTGACCCCAATCGCCGGATCTTTCGACGAGGCCGCCGCTGGCGCCGCCTGCATCCGGCCGGCTGCCGCCCGACGCCCCTTCTTCTTCCCCACGACCTTAGTCCAAGAATTTTGTCGTACCATATCAAACAACGTAAGTTTCAGCATGCATACCTTGGGAAGGGGGCCCTTCCATGGTCAAATTGCCGACACCGCCGTTCTCCGATGAACTACCCACTGGACCATCTCAATCTTGTCACCCGCATGCAGCCCTATCCTTGCTGGATCTTCCGGAGGCAGCACACCGTCCACGATCGCCGCCATGTCCACCTCGCTGTAGCCGGAGTTCAGTAACTCACAAACCCAATCAGATGGAGTCGGCGAGCACTCCGGCAAGGCCCCGCCCACCTCTGCATCCTCGTCGTCATTATCGTCGTCGGCCAACGCCCAAAAACGCCCTCGACGTGTCGTTGACCGCACGGGGTGGCTGCCGGGCGCGTGTGCCCGATCGCCCGCAACCCTAACCCCGTCGGAGATGTCAACAATCTTCGTGCTCGGCTCCAGGTACATGGGCGGCAGCCGCAGCTCCGGCTCTTGTGCTTCCTCTACGCCGGCTTCCGCATCCATCTCCTCTTTGACCTCGTTGAAGAGCGCGTCGGTCTCTGCCCGTTCCTGCCGGATGAATCACTGGTTGGTCTCCACATAGGCCTCATTCTGGATGGACTCCAGGATGGCCTGTTGCTCCGCCATCTCGGCCGCTCGGGCGACCGCGAACTCCGCCTCGGCATCCTCCATGTTGAAGCCCGGAGTCGGCGCCAACTCTTGCTCTAGCTGCTCCGCCTCGTCCTCCTCCGGACCCGCAACCTCCATTGGCTCAACTCCTCCTCCTCCGGCTCCGGCAAGTCCGGAGGCAGCCCGACAGCGATGCGGGCGGCGCGCCTCACCCGGATCTCCTGCTCGATCTAGTACCGGCGCTCTGGCATGAGCATAGCATATGTGGGTATCTTTTGCTGGACCATGGCGAAGCCGGAGAGCGTGGGAAGAGCAGCGGAGTAGGAGAAATGAGGTGGATGGGGGGAGGCGATGGATGGACTAGGGTTGGGGACGCCGGTCGATCATAGCATATGATTGTCCATTTAACATTTTCAGAAATCCCTAGTAGTACTACCATCAGAATGTAATGGAAGAACACCGAAATGCAGGGGGAAAAAAACCGAAATTCCTCCACGCCTCGTACAGAGTCTTCCTATAGCACTACTACCGCTCATAGGCACACGGATCGCGATCCGCGTGACGGCTGCAAACTCGAATCCCCACCCTCCATCTGCATTCGATCCAACGGCGCCGGTGCCGCCCTCCGGCCCCCCGCCCCCCGCCCGGCCGAAACCCAAACCCAAAAATCATCGCGCGCAGAGCACCAAACCCATCCTCAATCCTATTTAAATCCCCCCATTCTCCAGCAACCAACCACGGCGAAAAGTCTGAATCTCCATCTCCATCTCCAAACCGCAGCAGCAGCAGCTCATCCCTCGCCGCCGGCCCCCCAGCAGCTCCGATGGCCCGCACCAAGCAGACGGCGCGCAAGTCCACCGGCGGCAAGGCGCCACGGAAGCAGCTCGCCACCAAGGCTGCTCGCAAGTCCGCGCCGGCGACCGGCGGCGTCAAGAAGCCCCACCGCTTCCGCCCAGGAACCGTCGCCCTCCGCGAGATCCGCAAGTACCAGAAGAGCACGGAGCTGCTCATCCGCAAGCTCCCCTTCCAGCGCCTCGTCCGGGAGATCGCCCAGGACTTCAAGACCGACCTCCGCTTCCAGTCCTCCGCCGTCTCCGCGCTCCAGGAGGCCGCCGAGGCGTACCTCGTCGGGCTGTTCGAGGACACCAACCTGTGCGCCATCCACGCCAAGCGCGTCACCATCATGCCCAAGGACATCCAGCTCGCTCGCCGCATCCGCGGCGAGCGCGCCTAGGCTCTGTATGCGCCCTGTGTCAGCTGCGCCTGAATCCTGCTAGATGTTTAATACTCTGTAGTTGTCTGCTCCTATTGTTGTTTTCCGTTCTTGTATGTCCGATGGATGCCATCAAATGTTCAAATCTCTGGTTTGATAAATGGAATCACGCGTCTTTTATGCTAAATCTCTGGCCTGTTCTTCATTTTTTTACCGCTAGATCTGTTGTGCGCTATTGTCTGATTATGTGGGTTCACTGTAAGTAAAAATCCCATTTGAATCTAGAAAAAAAGAAGACTCCCCTGTTTGATTGCTGCGATCTGGGAGTGCCGTAGTTTCATTTCTTTTGGCCAGTACGAATTTGTTGGAAATTCCGTTGTTGGGTTCTTTGGCTGGAACAGTTGTTGCTGGACAAGAAGACTCTGATGTGAAGCGAAATTGCAGATCTGATGTTCTCTTTTGAGTAACTAGTAATTCTGTATACTAGTCCACTTTAAACAGGTCACTGCTTGCTGCAGATTCAGTTATACTGATAAGTAAAAAATGACATCTGCTAAATTCTTGTGCAGCTACCAAGCAATTCTGAAACAGCTCTTCTAGAAATTCAAAAGCAAGGATGTACTAGGTTCTGGTTTATGTAACCATGAGTACTATGCATGCTCTGCAAAATAATTTGGATGCAAAAACAAAACAATATAAGGAGCCTTCATTGATGCTCATATTGTTGATGAATACATTCAGCATGGTGTTGAATCTATCTGCAGGTATGTTCTTTATGAAGTACTACCTCCGTAAACAACTATAAGAGCGTTTAGGTCACTACTTTAGTGATCTAAACGCTCTTATATTTCTTTACAGAGTGATACATGCAAAATCATGGTAAGCTAAGTAAAGCGTGTGAGTTCAGTCTAATGCTCCCTTTCCTTTCTTCCGCATCAGAAGCCAAGGATTTGTTCAGGCGAGGATTCGCAGGCATCGAAAGATCTTACAACATAATGCAAATCGTAGGCATCGAAAGATTGTACAACAAAATGCAAAACAACATAGAAGGATTGTTCAGAAGGAAAACTCTGGCTTGAGCGTATTGTAACTGCTGAACATTCCTTTTGGCATCTCTTTATCTCAGCATAATTATTTTGCCGTGAAAGAGAGGTTTGCTCACACGGATTGACAAATATCTCAGCATAATTATTTTGCCGTGATGCTCTATTACGCCACTGAGACACTGTCTTTCAATGTGTTATTTGAAGAGATTTATCAAAAGCAGTGCTTCTGGCCTGTTCCAGATTCAGAGTTGCGCAAGTCACCGAGTCTAATGGTTGCAGAAATTCTGTTGCCCGCATACAGATCTTGGCAAAAGCGTACCGAGGATCATAACAGCTCTTACTCAAACTTTCTTGTTTGATGCTTTTGTTTTGTCTTGGGGTTAACTGGATAGATCCCATTACAATTTTTGCCAATTAAAAAATGTCACTGCAGCTTTCATCTTTTGAAAAATACCACTGCAACTTTGCCTATAGATTCTCAGCAACGCGGGCAGCTGTTGATCTTGGCAGCTGCTGCAGAGCCTCGGTCGCCCTTGACACGCTTCGCGGGCGGTTCCCTGCAGACTGTATATGGTAGCCCCAGTTTGTCCACGTGACTGAAACTCCCGCTGAATTCAGAAGAAAGGGACTGCCCCATTTGATTGCTGTAACCTGGGAGCACATCGGCGTGATGCAAATGTTCATCTTCTCTTTTGGCGAATACAAGTTTTTCTTGGGAATTTTGGTGTTGGACTCTGGTAGTCTGGTTAGAACAGTTGTACTGGTAAAAGTCCTTAGAAATGTGCTAGCACTTGCTTCTTAGCACATTTCAGATTCTTGTTCTTTCTTTCCAAATCCTCGAGCTTTCTGCCCTGATTTTCATTTACAAAAATTCGACTAGACAACGTCGTTCAAGATTACAAACCACTCCATTAGGGGACTACCCAATCATCAGGTTCTTGAACAGTGAACAACATCTACCTTGTTACTACAAGTTTCTCAGAGATGCGTGACAGAACACAGATCACACATCACTACACAACTAAAAGCAGAAAAAGCATCAGGACCGGAGCATCAACTTGGTGAAGACACCTTTAGAGGAGAGCTCCTAGTTGGTGCTTGTGTGCGTTAACTAGTGGTGCTTTGCTGAAGGCAGGCCAAATGGCCCGGCCAACTTTGCCGCACGAGCTGTTTTGTATTTTATTTTCTTCTTTGGTTTTTAGTCGGTTTTTCACTAAAAGAACCCAGCTATAGTTTTTTAGGAGCTGGATATTTTAAAAATATTTAAAATTTGAAAAATATATTTTACAAATTTGTTCAATATTTATTATAAAAGTTCACCATATATATAAAAAATATTCATCATATATTATTTTTTTAATAAAAATGTTTAATGTTTATATGAAAAATGTTCATAGTATACTTAAAATATTCAGGGTGTATTTGAAAAAAGTTCACAGTATATTGCAAAACCAATGTAAAAAAGAAAATTGCAAAAAATAAAAAACAGAAAGTAGAAGAAAACTAAAGATCTGGAAAGACAAAAAACAAAACAAAACAAAAAGCATAAACTGCACACAAAAAAAGAAAAAAGAACGGGAAACATACGGAAAACAACCAAAAAGGCCGGTCCGTATAGGACCGCGCTGTGGCGACGGGCGGCACATTCAATTCACCCCTTAGGGTGCACTGATTCTCTATGAACTGTATTGTTTTCTTTTGAGGGAACTATGAACTTTATTGTTTATTAAGAGCAACTAACCAGCGACGCCCTCAACAATGACAGCTCCTGCGTCCGGAAGCGTGCCCGTGTCGGCCCTAGTGCCACCACATGTCGCACACTGGGTTCACCCCGCCGGAGCTTCCATGAGTTGTACTTCTCAAAAAAAAAAAAACACCCCCCCAAAAAAAGGAAAAGCACATCCTTACTTTCGGAAGGAGCACAACCTGTGATTTCTCAAAAAAGGGATAAGCACTCCTTGTGCTTCCCCAAAAAGTTAAAACGACAACCATGCTTCTGGCTTCAGTTTTCTTTTCTTTTTTCTTTTTCTGGTTACCGGTATTATATATTTTTGCTTTTGTTTTTTCTTTTTCTGGTTTTTTCTCGGTGTCTGATTTTCCTGTTTTTTCATGAAAAAAAGTTCATCAAAATCTATTAACGTAAGATCTAGTTTTGTAGATCTCGATGCTAGAAATCCAACGGTGAAAAATGTTCGGTATTTGGACGCACGGTTCTTTTTGAATAAAATGAATCTATGGAAAAAAAAGAGCCCTAGGTTGCGATGAGTGGCGTACATGCATGATGTTACTTGTCAGCACCAGAGAGGGTGAGAGTGACCTTTGCAAGGGGTAACGTTTAGCTAGGGATTTTGTTGTTTGTTTACTGTGTCAGCATTATATCTCGCCTGCTGCGATATATAGCCTGGAGTCGCCTCTGGGGGCACGACCATGCAGCAGGTTTTTTGTTTTCCACTTTTTGCTTATTTTTTCTCGGGTTTTTTCTTTCTCTTTTCTTTGTTTCTTTGTTTCTTTCCCGTATATATGTTGTTTCTTTGTTCTTTAACAATTTTCTTTGTTTAATTTATGTCTTTCTTTGATTTTCTTTCACATTTTCCTTTATTTTCAGGACATAACTACTTTTTTCAAACACAATGGATATTTTTGTATACATAGAAATATTTTTATACATGTTTAACAATTTTCATATACATGATTAATTTTTTTGATTTTTTTCAAATATGTGTTGCTCATTTTTCAAATACAAGTTGGAACAATTTTCCAAGTGTCAAAAACATTTTTTTAACTATGCAAACTTTTCTACATTGTACATATGTTTTTTGAAAATGTCTTGAACCACATTTTAAACCCGTAAACATTTTTAAAATGTAACATACATTAATGTATGAAACACTACCGCCTGGCTCGTTGGAAACACTACCCTCGCCACTGTTGCGGGGGTACTGCGACAGTAGGTTGTCCGTGGCGACACCATGGTGGTGGAGGCGTCCGACATCGAGGATAGGGAGGATGTGAGGGGACGGGTGGTGCGATGAGAGGGAGAGGCATGGTGCCGCCGACTAGTTGGGTGATGCACATGTCTCCTTCGCTGCCGGGGATCTAGATGTGTCCGCCTCACCTTCGTTGGTCTCTAGACCGGTTGTTGTGGTGAAAAAGATTGAAATAACAGACTAGTTGCAAACCTAGTGGTGGTGGGCCCACGTGCATGGAAGGCGGCAGACGCTGGGCTGTCTGATCCGTCGGGCGATTTGACGTGTTCTCGATACAAGATTAGTCTAATCATTCGTTAGATTCACTCAAGTATTAGTTGAACAAGTAACCGTACATCTCTACTATTAAATATTAAAGGGGAATTTCCTATCGTCGTCGTCGTGATGGTCCGAACTCCTCCTTACACGATGCAACCTCCCCCATCCACAATCCACGCACCAGGGAAAATAGAAAACCATGCACGGGTAACATCAGCCGGCGCCCCCACCCCTTCTCTTCTTTCCTCACCATCTCCCCACCACTTACGAGCTCCTCCCCTCTTCCTCGCCCCAGATCAACCAACAGGGCCGGAACCTGCCGCCATTCCTGCATCTCGCCCTCG
>NC_041393.1:20247376-20259632 GCF_002162155.2 Triticum dicoccoides | reverse complement strand
GTCCTTCACGGGGCGCAGAGGTGCGGATGGAGGCTCTGGGCCAGGGCGGCGAGATGCAGAGAAGCCCTAGGTACAGGTGACGGGAGGCGATGGGTGGCGGGGCGAGCCACGATGTTGGGATGGCTATGTGAAGAAGAGACAGGTTGTCTCTCCAACTATTTTGTTGATGGGGGCAGATGAAAGGGGACAACTATGAAGTGATGGCGGATTTGCTAGAGAGTTGTGCACTGGATCGAGGCAGCCAGCCATAAATACTTGGTAAAGGTAACAAGTCAATTTCTCTCCCCAAACCTATTCCTCTGTTTGTTCTTGCTCCGAAGGTTGAGGTTGGATATCATTCTGCCATTAATTTCAAGATGTTTGCTCATTCTGGCCCTAAGGATGGATGTAAGCGGCTCATCATATGTTTGAGGAAATGCCTATAAAATTTTAGAAGTGAGTATATATGGAGTTTTCTTTACTATTTGATCCGTAGTCACTGCTTTATATGAAAAACTTCCGCGGTTCCTCTCAGTGTTAGTTCAATCCATCTCATCATAAAAGATGGCTAGAAGTTTTATTTTTGGTACTGCCTTTTAATATTTTATTCTGAATGTGCAGGTATGGGATATGACATAGGATTGGTTTCCTTACAACTGACATATATTATCCAATCTCGCAAAAAAAAAGACATATATTATCCAAATGTAAGGAAAAAGGGCTCTGTGAAACTATGCAAATCCTGTCTAACTTGTTTGATCTTGCTGTCAGCAAACATCCATCGTGACCCTCGCCATTGATCGATTGGATCGGCATCCACCGACACACAAGCCACAGTAACCATGTCGCAGACAGGTCTAGGCGACTGAGTCGACGGACGGAAGCCCGCGGCCAGCATGGACAGCAGCACAAGGTACTTTCTACAACTTCCACACCGCGTACCATGTTCTGTAGCATGTGATACCTAGGATATATGTATGTACTGTGGAAATTATAGGATGGATGAATATTGTTGTTGTTTCTGTTGTATTGATCTGACACAAGTGTGGGGTATATATAGAGTACAATATGAGGAAGAGAGACTTAGAGTAGAGGGCAAGTTGTACACGATTTAACCTATTCTATCTCTAACTCCTAATCTCTAACTTAAATATAATTATACTTCTAACATTCCCCCTCAGTCGTAGCGGGAGTGAAGCGGACGATGACGACTGAATTTGAACTCTTGTACTTCCGTCGTCTTCTCCGCCGCGCCATCATCAACCGCGTCTCTGATGGGTCGGCACCTAGGGCGGTGACTGCGTCCCCTTCTAGTGTCTTCCTGCCTTCTCCTTTATTCCTTTCCGCAGTCACAGCGGGAGTGTCGTGGACGCAAGTGACGAGGCGGACGCTGTTGACTGAAGTTGTTGCCGATGAGTTGCTGTAGACGTAGCCATTAATGTCTGTAGACGTAGCCATTAATGTCGAGGTAGCCGATCATGGTGATGTAGCCGTGGTCGAGGTAGTCGTGGTCGATGATGTGGTCGTCATGAATGATGAAGCCGCACAAAGCCGGAGACGCAAAAAAAATGCACTATGACGGAGCTGCAGATGTGGACGATGCACCTTGCGGATGTCATAGGGTGTCGTCGGCGATGAGTCCACCGGTTTTGCCAAGACCGGAGGAAGCCCAGCGAGCACACACCGGTTTTGTCAGAACCGTGTGGCATTGTAGGGTCGTCACTATAGTGACGCCGTGTCGATGTAGTCTTGCCGTCGTGGATGACGCGGTCGATGCCGCCGTCGTGACGCGGTCATTGCCGTCGTCGAGATCGCGTCTTGCAAAAAAGTCTGTCAGAGGATGCTAGGTGTCCATCTTATGAACGAGATGGCGGCGGTGTGTTGACGATGATGATGATGATGAAGAAGACCACGTTGATGAAGACCTTGGGGATAAAGTGCCAGCGATGGCGTCGTAGCGACGTGTCAGACGATAATGCGTCGCTTGAAGGCGTCCCTTCGCGCGACCAAGTGTCGATGCCGTGTCGCCCGGAGAAGTCGATGAAAATTGCATCTCATTCCACATCGGCCTGGCGTGTGGATGGTGCCTGTTGAGATCGCTTCTCGTAGACGTGCTTGACGAAGTATCTTGGCTTGTAGCCTGGCGTTGTCGTACAGCTTGATGACGCGGCGCGGGCTCGGTGCAGATCGCTCGGTGCAGGTGATTCCGTGCTGATGGCTTGATGCAGATGTCGTGGGACGATGTCGATGCAGGATTGCTAGGTGAGCCGTATGACTGAACGTTGACGTAGTCTTGGCCACATGCACATGTAGAACCCACCTTGGCAAGTACCTGCATACATGCATCTGAGATAGCATGCGAGTTAAATCCCTCCCGTGATCGAAACGCCCGGCTGAGAGGCGTCAAGATTGGTTCACGTTCACCGATCGCTCGTTGTAGTCCCGCGCGCTGGAGGTCGATGGAGTCAGCGTCGATCGCTCGCCGTCGGTACCTGTGTAGCTCGCCTGAGTGCATTAGCAAGTCACTTGTCTCTGCCCTGCTCATACACACGTGTGTAGTCGGAACAGACGGCGGCTTGGCGCAGAATCGCTGAGACGGACGGACGAACCAAGTCCTGAGTAGCCGATGGAGATTTGCTGGATCCTGGAGGCGATGTCGGGGACGTGCAGCCTAACCGAGATCTCAGAGGTCCACGAGACGTGGCGCTGAACTGCTTTGAGTGGATGCGCCGGAGGCCGGGCGTCAGGCCCGCGGGGTTGGTGCAGATCGGATCGATGTTCGCCCTCTGGCGTTGATGCACCCGTAGATGCGTCTCGAGGTGCACACGCCCGCGGAGCTGACGCCGACGAGAGTGGATGGAGTTACCGATTGATATCTATGCTAATTTTCTCCGGATTTTGGTAGTCGTGGGATTTATTGGTGGCTATAAGAACTAATCTACTGGAATTTCGAAAATTGGAATTGATCTAATTGATTTTGTCTAAACTATGGAACCGATATGATCTTTTGATCGATCGGGTGCCGCGCCCCCGGGGAGAGGAGATTAATCTCCCCGGGGGCGGCGTGCTGCGGAAGTGGTGGAAGGTTCTAGGATCGACGTCGTTGGACAAACCGCTCTAATACCATGTGAAAATTATAGAATGGATGAATATTGTTGTTGTTTCTGTTGTATTGATCTAACCCAAGTGTGGGGTATATATAAAGTACAATATGAAGGAGAGAGACTTAGAGTAGAGGACAAGTTGTACACGATTTAACCTATTCTATCTCTAACTCCTAATCTCTAACTTAAACATAATTATACTTCTAACATGTACTACTCGCCATTTGTAGTTCCTGTTGCAAGGTACGATAAGGCCAACTATATCCAGCAATCTGTTGGCATGAGAATGGCTATGATGTTTGAGACAGAGGAGTCAAGCAAGCGCAGGTTTGTCCACTAACTATAACTGAATATTTTGTCATAGGCAGATAGCATTTTTTTCTGCTTTTGATTTGATGCTCCGTATTCTTCTCCTGTAAATGCAACTGATATCTGAAGGCAATATATACTGTTATGCTTTCGAGTTTAAATTACTTGTTCTGCGAATCTTTCTCACTTTCATCTTTGAGAAAAATGACCATATCAAGCCACCTCTACAATAGTGAGTAGTAGTATATATAATGCAATATACCATTCACGTATGAAGGTTTAGCACCATCTTTCAATGTGTATGCTCGGTGAATTTGTTCTGCATCATTTCTGGATAAAAATTGATTTGTTTGACAGATACACTGGTACAATTGTGGGAGTTAGCGACTCTGATCCGATGAGATGGCCGAACTCCAAATGGCGCAACTTGCAGGTGCCTTGCTTTCCTTCCAGAAAACTTGAATGAACGTGCCTATCATCATGTGGCCGTCCTCATATACTTTGCATTAACAGATTGAATGGGATGAACATGGATACGGAGAAAGACCCGAGCGTGTGAGCATATGGGACATTGAAACTGCGGAGAACACTATAGCGTTCCCTTCTGCATCACTGAATTCAAAGCGACAATGCCTGCCTGGTTATGGAGGTACTCCTCAACCATGCTTTATCAGTACCTGAGGTTGTGACTGAATCTGCAAATATTTGTTGTATCATTTTGTAAGTTGGATACTAACTCTTTTTTTACTTGCAGTACCTGGGCTAGATATTGCATCTGTACATATGTCACCATTTCAGAGGGCACCTGGAAATCCATATGGTAACTTGCAGCACATGCCCGCCGTTGGATCGGAATTGGCTATGATGATGTTTCTGAATCAATCTGGCCAAAACATAGGGACTCCACTCAGTTGTCACCAGTCCTCTTATTCTAGTATTATTCAAAATGTCAAGCAAAACTACATGCCTCCTTCAACATTTGGTCATCCCATTGGTTCAATAAAGCCAGAAAGCATGCCTTCCAATGAAGTCCAGCAGCAGCAGCAGTTGCATGCTCCGAAGATGCAGAGAGGCGATTCAGAAAGCTATGAGGTTCAGCCTGCCACTGATTCAGTGTCTGCGTCGGAGCTACATGTTGCAGGAAGAGAGCCAAGAAACGCAGATAAATATCCAAGTCAAAGCAGTTCGGAGCAAAATGGCAAGGGTAAGCCTAGAGTCAAGCCTCGGAGGAGCAAGAAAGGCTCATCTGGCAAAACCATTTCAGAGAATTCTGAACTTTCTTCGGCACCTTCATGGATTTGCGATGACCAACAGCATGTTTCAGAAGCAGAGCTAGTTAGTTGTGACACCAAACATGTTAACTGTGGTAACAATGAAGGTTCATCTGGTGCACTTACTCATGGTGATTTTGCTGGACAGCTGCAGTGTCAGCAGGTAGAAAAAAATGAACTAGTGTCACCACCAAAGTTGGAATCATCAATATCACCTGATGGAGGGAAGTCAGTCAACTCATTTCCTAACCAGGCGTCTTTTTCGCAGTTCTTCGACGCCTCAAAGCTTGAAGATTACTTCTGATTAGGTAGAGCGTTCAATTTTTGTCTACTACATACATGCTAATTTTAGAAGGGATAATTGATTTTATGCCCCTAGTTGTGTCCCACTCGACAGGATTGCCCCTAATTTCCAAAAGCCAGCGGTTCTGTCCAACCCACTTTGGTCGTCTTGTGCTTTTGCCCTTTGACCTTTTGACCGTCACTTTGAAAACTTCATAACAAATTCATACTAAATAAGAAAAATGCAAATAAGATACCAAAATGCTTGGAGAAACATCACCTATATGTCAATGTCACTTGCATTCATGACAAAAGTGTTGGTAAGTGCCCATCCGATTTTTAGCTCTTATCACACCATCATGAATAGTAAATATTAAAAATTCAAAAAAAATCCAAAAAAATCTGGTGTCAAAGAATAACAAATGTTTTAAGTGCTTAACAAGTTTCATCAGGGAACGCCATTTATGGAAGTCATGGCAAAAAAAAAACAATCAACACTTGTTGATTGTTTCTTTGCCATGACTTCCACAAATGTCATTCCCTGATGGAACTTGGCAAGCGCTGAAAACATTTGTCATTCTTTGGCACCAATTTTTTTTGGATTTTTTGAACTTTCTAAGATTTTACTATTCATGGTGGTGCGATAAGAGCTAAAACTCGGATGGGCACTTACCAACACTTTTGTCATGAATGCAAGTGATATTGACATATATGTGATGTTTTTCCAAACATTTTAGTATCTTATTTGCATTTTTTTGATTTAGTATGAATTAGTTATGAAGTTTTCAAAGTGACGGTCAAACGGTCAAAGGGCAAAAGCAAAAGACAACCAAAGTGGATTGGACAGAACCGCTGGCTTTTGGAAATTAGGGGCAATCCTGTCGAATGGGACACAACTAGGGGCATAAAACCAATTATCCCATTTTCGAAATTGCAAATTGAATCATATCATGGATAGATTGCAAAAGGATTCCCTTTCAGATTGGTGAGCGATTATGAACTTTAGAAGTCAAATGTTGTGGATGTTTATAATAGGAAGATGCTTGGACTAACACTAGTAGAAAACATGTCTTTGGTTCAGGCCGGGCCAGCCCATTAGTCCCGGTTCAGTCACGAACCGGTACCCATGGGGTCATAGGTCCCGGTTCATGATGCCAGGGGGCCGACCGGGCCTCGTGGGGCATTGGTCCGGGTTCGTCTGGCCTCTTTGGTCCCGGTTCCAGAAATGAACTTGGACCAATGGGTCTCGCTTCTGGTCCACAACCATTGGTCCTGGTTCGTGGCTGCAACCGGGACCAAAGGGTGTCCTTTAGTCCCAATTCCAGTCACGAACCGGGACCAATGAGATGCCTATATATACCCCCTCGCCTGCGAGCAGAGTACTCCACTGCTCTGTTTTTCTGGCCGGGCATTGGAGAACTTTGTGCTGCTCTAGCTCACCTCCTATGCACATGAGGTGTTCGATGAAATGCCCGAGCCACACTTAAGTTTTCTCCTCTCAAGCTCCATTTTCCTCGAGATTTTTCTAGGTTTGGCGGTCCATCCTGTCCCGTCCCCATCCTCACCGTCGTTGATCGCCCATGCCGATCTCGTCGCCGGCACCACCGTGGTGAGCCTCTTGATCTTATCTTATTTCTAAAAGAAAAAAGTTCTTACTTGTATGATTTAGATAGATACTTGTGTAGTTTTCTTACTTATTATTGTTTGTTATTATATAGTGCGATGGTTTTGGTGTCCGTCTCCGTCGGCCCTCGTCCTGTCTATGATTCGGATGTGGTATATATATTATCTTTTATGACTATTAGTTTCATTTAGTGTTTATAACAATTATGCTGAACAATGTGATATATATTTTCTTATCTAGGAGGTATGTGAATCGGAAATTTCAATCGACCCTATTGTCGAGAGGTTAAATTTAGTTGAAGAAGAAAACAATTACTTGAAGGAAAAATTGAAAAAAAAATGAGGAGGAGAAGATGATATTGGAGTTGCATGTTGCAGATGTCGTCGATGATCACAAGATCAAGATGGATGCAATGCGCTTGAAGATTAGAAAGATTAGAAAATATGCCATTCATACTGAGGCTTGGTATCGTTATGCCGTTGGATCAATTGTTACCTTGGTTGCGGTTATGATCGCATTTGTTGTTGCATTGAAATGTTTTACATAGTTTCAATGTATGGTTTAATTAGATGCTCTGAAGAGCTATATGTTGTTCAATGATAACTATCTATGTACTTTGGTTTTAATGTGATGATGAACTTCTATTAATTTGGTCACTTATCTATTCAAGATGTACGCAGATGAACCAGCAATGAATGTACGGTAACAGACGCACCTCCGAGTACATTAAGGGCGTGAATAATTTTCTTGCAGTGGCTGAGGCAAACAAGCAGAATGGCTTTATGTGTTGTCCATGGCCTATATGTGGGAATACGAGGTCTTACTCTGACTCGAAAACCCTTCATACCCACCTTCTTTATAAGGGTTTCATGCCACACTATAATGTTTGGACCAAGCACGTAGAAAGAGGGGTTATGATGGAAGACAACGAAGAAGAAGAAGAAGGTGATGACAACTATGTGCCCCCTGAATACGGTGATGCTGAAACGGGGGAAGCTGAAGATCAAGAGGAACCAAACGATGTGCCTGATGATGATCTTTGCCGGGTCATTGTTGATGCAAAGAGATAGTGCGAAAGTGTAAAGGAGAAGCTGAAGTTCGATCGCATGTTAGAGGATCAGAAAAAGGGTTATACCCCAATTGCGGAGATGGCAACATAAAGCTCAGCACCACACTGGAATTGTTGCAGTGGAAGGCAGAGAATGGTGTACCTGACAAAGGATTTGAGAAGCTACTGAAAATATTGAACAAGAAGCTTCCAAAGGATAACGAATTACCCGACAGTACGTACGCAACAAAGAAGGTTGTATGCCCTTTAGGATTGGAGGTGCCGAAGATACATGCATGCCCTAATGACTGCATCATGTACCGCGGTGTGTACGAGGATTTGAACACATGCCCGGTATGCGGTGCATTGCGGTATAAGATCAGACGAGATGACCCTGGTGATGTTGATGGCGAGCGCCCCAGGAAGAGGGTTCCTGCCAAGGTGATGTGGTACGCTCCTATAATATCACGGTTGAAACGTCTGTTCAGAAACAAAGAGCATGCCAAGTTGATGCGATGGCACAGAGATGACCGTAAGAAAGATGAGAAGTTGAGAGCACCCGCTGACGGGTCGCGGTGGAGAAAAATCGAGATAAAGTACTGGGAGGACTTTGCAGGTGATGCAAGAAACGTATGGTTTGGTTTAAGCGCGGATGGCATTAATCCTTTTGGGGAGCAGAGCAGCAATCACAGCACCTGGCCTGTGACTCTATGTATCTATAACCTTCCTCCTTGGTTGTGCATGAAGCGGAAGTTCATTATGATGCCAGTTCTCATCTAAGGCCCTAAGCAACCCGACAACGACATTGGTGTGTACCTAAGTCCATTACTTGAAGAACTTTTACAGTTGTGGAATGGAAACGGTGTACGTGTGTGGGATGAGCACAAACAACAGGAATTTGACCTACATGCGTTGCTGTTTGTAACCATCAATGATTGGCCTTCTCTCAGTAACCTTTTAGGACAGACAAACAAGGGATACCACGCATGCACACACTGTTTAGATGACACCGAAAGTATATACCTGGACAAATACAGGAAGAATGTGTACCTGGGGCATCGCCAATTTCTTCTGACCAACCATCAATGTTGAAAGAAAGACAATCATTTCAAAGGTGAGGCAGATCACTGGAAGAAGCCCGCCGTCCGTACCGGTGATCACATACTTGCTATGGTCAATGATTTACAAGTAGTCTTCGGAAAGGGTCCCGGCGGACTATCTGTTCCGAATGACGCTGATGGACGCGCACCCATGTGGAAGAAGAAATCTATATTTTGGGACCTACCCTACTGGAAAGACCTAGAGGCCCGCTCTTTAATCGATGTGATGCACATGATGAAGAATCTTTGGGTGAACCTACTAGGCTTCTTGGGCGTGTATGGGAAGACAAAAGATACACCAGAGGCACGGGAGGACCAGCAACGTGTGCACGAAAAAGACGACATGCCTCCAAAGCAGTATGAAGGTCCTGCCAGCTATGCTCTTACCAAAGAAGAGAAGGAAATCTTCTTTGAATGCCTGCTCAGTATGAAGGTCCCGTCTGGCTTCTCGTAAAATATAAAGGGAATAACAAATATGCCAGAGAAAAAGTTCCAGAACTAAAGTCTCATGTCTGCCACGTGATTATGACACAACTGCTTCCGGTTGCATTGAGGGGGCTTCTATCGGAAAACTTTCGATTAGCCATTGTGAAGCTATGTTCATTCCTCAATGCAATCTCTCAAAAGGTGATTGATCCAGAAATCCTATGAAGGTTAAGGAGTGATGTGGCGCAATGTCTTTTTAGTTTCGAGCTGGTGTTCCCACCATCCTTCTTCAATATCACGACGCACGTCCTAGTTCATCTAGTCGACGAGATTGTCATTATGGGCCCTGTATTTCGACACAATATGTTCCCCTTTGAGAGGTTCATGGGAGTCCTAAAGAAATATGTTCATAACCGCGCTAGGCCAGAAGGAAGCATCTCCATGGGCCATCAAATAGAGGATGTCATTGGGTTTTGTGTTGACTTCATTCCTGACCTTAAGAAGATAGGTCTCCCTCAATCGCGGTATGAGGGGATACTGAGTGGAAAAGGCACACTAGGAAGGGACTCAATAATATGTAGGGATGGACATTCTTGGTCTCAAGCACACTACACAGTTCTACAAAATTCTACCTTGGTGACCCCGTATGTCGATGAACACAAGAACATTCTGCGCTCCAAATACCCGGACCAGTGTGTCGACAGGATTACATGTGAACACATCAGGACTTTCGGCAGTTGGTGGCAAACACGTCTCAGGGGTGACAACACTGTTTCTGATGAGCTGTACTCGTAGGCCAAGGAACCATCTTCGACTGTAATGACTTACAAAGGGTACGAGATAAATGGGAATACATTTTACACGATCACCCAAGATCAAAAGAGCACAAACCAAAACGCTGGTGTCCGCTTTGATGCAGCAACCAAGAGGCGAAAGGACATATATTATGGTTACATAGTGGACATATGGGAACTTGACTATGGACATGATTTTAAGGTCCCTTTGTTTAAGTGCAAATGGGTCAATCTGCCAGGAGGCGGGGTACAGGTAGACCCACAGTACGGAATGACAACAGTGGATCTGAACAATCTTGGGTACACAAACGAACCATTCGTCCTAGCCAATGATGTGGCGCCGGTTTTCTATGTGAAGGATATGTCTACCAAACAGAGAAAAAGAAAAGATAAGGAAGCAAATACATCATACGATGAGCCAAAGCGCCACATAGTTCTTTCAGGAAAAAGAGACATCGTGGGATTGGAGGGCAAGACAGACATGTCTGAAGATTATGAAAAGTTTCATGAAATTCCTCCCTTCAAAGTCAAGGCTGACCAAAGCACCCTGTTAAATGATGAAGATTATCCATGGTTACGGCGCAATAAGCAAAGGACACGAGTGAAGAAAAAGTGAAGACTTATCTCCACAACTATTATGATGATGCCTTTAATCTAGAATATCACTGCAGTTACATGTGAAGAAATCAAATGCCTTTTGTAACAGATGAGTTTCCGTCTGAAACCCTGATACTTCAAAAGAGATTGTCCATTTTGTACACGAACTACATCCAATTTTTGCCGTAACCCTCTCAACTTTTTAGCACATGCTATGTGGGTGAAATGATGATACCATGCCAATTTTCAACCTTTTCAGAGTTCATTTGTAGTGTTTTTCAATTTCAGGGTCATTTAGCTCAAATAATGAACTAATAGCAAAAAGAATGAACTAATAGCAAAAGGAATGAACTAAAAATAATCATTTAAAATATTCTGTTATGATCAACTAAACAAAACTATAATATTCTTCATAGCAAAAAGAATCAACTAAAAAGCTTTTATAAAACTACAATAGCAAAAGGAATCAACTAAAAAGCTTTTGTAAACCTCTAATATTATTGAAACTAAAATTATATACAATTTATGGAACTAAAATTATCATAGTATTTCCTGTTCAAACATTAAAGCAAAAAAGAACTTTCATAAAGAAATTTTTTGTTAGAAACTTTAATAGCAAAAAGAATTATCATAAAGAATTTTTTGTTAGAAGCTAAAATAACAAAGTCTGTTTTTGAATACAATGATAAAACACAGTAATATTAAATAGTAGGAAAAAGAATCACTCCAGAATCTATTTTTATAGTAAAGTTAATCACAAACTAGTGATACACACAAATCTCAAAGAATCCAAATTTTAACTATTCAAATTTGAAAACTAATGGCACTAACAGAAAGTTTATAATTTTTGTGACCTAAAAGCAAAAAGAATTGAAAAAATAAAGTAAAAAACAGAAGAAAAATAAATAATGCGAAAAACAAAACAAAAAACTAGAAAAAAAATGTCACCTATTGGTCCACCACGGCCTGAATATGACTAGAAACCTAACCATGGGCCAGGATTCAGGCCCGCAGAAGACGCAGTAGGTCCACAAGCAATTAAAGTCACTTTAGGCCCGTAAGCCTGCACTTGAGAGGAGCTCGAACTGGTCAGTGCAGCCGCGCTTATAAACCACTGCGGAAGCCTCTCGGCTAGCGAGGTGGGACTAAACATCCCACCGCACCGCGCCAGTTCCAGCACAAGGCCTTTGGTCCCGGTTCGTGTCTCGAGCCAGGACGAAAGGGTGCCTTTGTATCGGTTCGTGGCACGAACCGGGACCAATGCCCACCTTTGGTCCTGGTTGGTGCCACCAACTGAGACCAAGAAAGGAGACATTTGGTCCCAGTTGGTGGCATCAACCGGGACTAAAGGTGGGCATTGGTCCCGGTTGGTGCCACAAACCGGGACCAATGCTTCGTGTATATAAGAAGCACTTAGCAGTTTCTGCAGAAATGACTTCTTTCTCCGCCCCGACGCCCAAGCTGCTCCTCGTCGCCGTCGCCGCCGAGCCCGGCCCCGACGCCATCAGGCTGCTCCACCGCGTCATCGCAGACGCCGTCAGGCTACTCCACTGCACCATCGCCGCCGCCACCGCCGATGCCCTCTGCCCCGACGCGCCCCTGCCCGCCTCGACACCGCCCGTTGTGCGCCCTTGCCCGCCCTGCCCGACACCACCGCCGTGCACCCTCGCCCGCCCGCTGTGCGCCCCTGCCCGCCCCGACGCCGCCCGCCATGCCCCCTGC